>NW_027470690.1:0-34164 GCF_051020765.1 Lasioglossum baleicum | reverse complement strand
TATTAGAAACAATTTTCTAATTTAACTGTTAGGTTGGTGACTATAAATGTCGAATTTTTATAACGATATGTTTAGAAGATCGTTTTGTTGAACTTATTGTAATTTTACGAGTTTCTTCTCTAAGGTATTTTCTAATGTAATTATTAGAAACGATTTTCTAATTCAACTGTTATGTTGGTCACTATAAATATTGGATTTTTATATGATTTTATATGATTTTTATTTATTGCGATTTTGTAAATTTCTTTTCTAAGCCATTTCCTACCATTTTTAATTTAACTGTTAGGTTTTTAGATTTTTAAGTGAATATCTAAAACTGCAAGTCTGCAGAACAAAAAATAGAATGGACTATTTTTGACAAAATCTTCTTTGTTGAAATGTGACTCTGACAATGGATAATGCGACTATAAACGAGGTTTTAAACAGAAGCAAAAGCATAGGAACCCAAGAGAAGCTTTCTATAAATCCTAGACGTATAATACTAATTTTATACAAATACAAATTGTATACAAATTTATATTACTCCTTCTATGCAAATGCCTTTTATAAAAACAGAAATATAATTGATCTGTACAATATCCGATTATTTTTATCGTACAACTTAAATCATTTGCCTATACTACTTAAATCATTTTTTGGATTAGGTTTGGATCATCGAGTACGTAAACAAATGAGAATTCATAAATTTCGCAGGCCGGAAAAACAAGCAAACGGTTCTATAGTATTCGATACAGTAGCAAAATTAGTATAATACTAATTTTATACAAATGTAACTGTTATATGTATTAGTTCTACGCAAATGCTTTTGATAAAAACAGAAATATAATTTATCCGTACAATATCCGATAACTTCTACCATACCACTTTAATCATTTTAATTTTAGTTCTTCTATGCAAATTCTTTTTATAAAAACAGAAATATAATTATACTTTGACCATACTACTTAAATCACTTTTTGGATTAAGTTTTTGGTTCATCGAGTACGTAAACAAATGAAAATTCATAAAG
Source organism: Lasioglossum baleicum (assembly GCF_051020765.1). NCBI lineage: Eukaryota > Metazoa > Arthropoda > Insecta > Hymenoptera > Halictidae > Lasioglossum > Lasioglossum baleicum. The sequence goes on along the minus strand of NW_027470690.1, from coordinate 33,155 downwards.
TTCCTATCTCGAAAAAGGCAAGCAAACGGTTCTATAGTATTCGACACAGTAGCAAAATTAATATAATACTAATTTTATACAAATACAACAGTTATATGTATTAGTTCTTCTACATAAATGTTTTTTATAAAAACAGAAATATAATTATACTTTGACCATACTACTTAAATCACTTTTTGGATTAAGTTTTTGGTTCATTGAGTAAGTAAACAAATGAGAATTCATAAAGTTCCAAGGTCGAAAAATACAAGCAAACGGTTCTATAGTATTCGACACAGTAGCAAAATTAGTATAATACTAATTTTATACAAATATAACTGTTATATGTATTAATTCTACGCAAATGCTTTTGATAAAAACAGAAATATAAGTTATCCGTACAATATCCGATTACTTTTACCATGCCACTTAAATCATTTTCCTATATTACTTAATCATTTCTTGGATTAGGTTTGGTTCATCGAGTACATAAACAAATGAGAATTCATAAAGTTTCCAGGTCGAAAAAGACAAGCAAACGGTTTTATATTATTCAACACATGAACTAATCCAGGACGTATAGTACTAATTTTATATAAATATAACTGTTATTTGTATTAGTTGTTCTATGCAAATGATTTTTACAAAAACAGAAATATAATTTATCCGTACAATATCCGATTACTTCTACCATACCACTTTAATCATTTTAATTTTAGTTCTTCTATGCAAATTCTTTTTATAAAAACAGAAATATAATTATACTTTGACCATACTACTTAAATCATTTTTTGGATTAGGTTTGGATCATCGAGTACGTAAACAAATGAGAATTCATAAATTTCGCAGGCCGGAAAAACAAGCAAACGGTTCTATAGTATTCGACACAGTAGCAAAATTAGTATAATACTAATTTTATACACATACAACTGTTATATGTATTAGTTCTACGCAAATGCTTTTGATAAAAACAGAAATATAATTATACTTTTACCATGCCACTTAAATCATTTTCCTATACTACTTAATCACTTTTTGGATAAAGTTTTTGGTTCATCGAGTACGTAAACAATTACGAATTCATAAAGTTCCTATCTCGAAAAAGGCAAGCAAACGGTTCTATAGTATTCGACACAGTAGCGAATCCCATACGTACGCGTTTCCCCGTGGCGATGTAACGTTCACACCACTGTTATCACCGTATTACAGCTTTCGCGAAATAACAGCCCAAGCCTGGCGTAATGCACGTGAACATCGCTGAGCTTTCACTCCCACTCGATCACCCGGGGGTAACTTAACGGTAATCATTTTACATTTCCAAGCCTACCGGCCGACCAACGATTCAACCAGGGCTAGTATTTCATTGATAACTCACCCCGTGTCTCGACCTTTACCACCACAGGGCTACACCTACTATGCGTTGCTAACTTCAAATCTTATGTTTCGATAGAAGTAGTCCACACTCTTCTATCACACTATCCAAATCGTTATCTTCACTTAACATGTTAACATAGGCGAGAAATATTCGTGAAATTCTTATACGCGAATTGTTTGTCGGATGATTCGAATTTTTAGAAAATTCGAGAACACTGAGTTATGTAACTTTAAGAATCCCTGTTGTTGCGAATTTTTAAGAAAGAATAACAGGAAGTAGTAGAAATTTGTTAGACGATCTAATTTCTATCATACTATCGAAATTATTATCTTCAGATTTGGTAATTTAATACGTTAAAATACGCGTGAGATATTCGTAAAATTTTAATACACCAATTGTGCGTCACACGATTCGAAATTTCAGAAAATTTAAGAACACTCCGTTCCATAACTTCGCGAATCCTTGTTGTCGCGAATTTTCAAGGAAGAATAACCAGAAGTATCGGAAAGAAATCATTCGTTGGACGATCTAATTTCTATCATATTATCGAAATTATTATCTTCAGATTTGGTAATTTAATATGTCAACATACGCGTGAGATATTCGTATAATTCTGATAGATGAATTGTGCATCACACGATTCGAATTTTCAGAAAATTCGAGAACACTGTGTTATGTAACTTTAAGAATTCCTGCTGTTGCGAATTTTCAATGGAATAATAATGGGAAATAATGGAAATTCATTAGACGATCTAATTTCTTCTTTAACATACTATCGGAATTATTATCTTCAGATTTGTTAACTCAATACGTCAACATAGACGTGAGATATTTGTGAAATTCGTATACGCGAATTGTTCGTCACACGATTGGAATTTTCAGAAAATTCGCAAACACTCCGTTCTATAACTTTGCGAATCCCCATTGTTGCGAATTTTTAAAAAACTCGAGAACACTCCGTTGCATAACTTCGTGAATCCCCATTGTTGCGAATTTTATAAAAATTCGGGAACACATCGTTCCATAACTTCGCGAATCCCCATTGTTGCGAATTTAAAAGAAATTTGTGAATACTCCGTTCCATAACTTTGCGAATCCCCATTGTTTGCGAATTTTAAAAAATTCGAAAACACTCCGTTCCATATCTTTGCGAATCCCCATTGTTTCGAATTTTTAAAAATTCGGGAACACACCGTTCCATAACTTCGCGAATCCCCATTGTTGCGAATTTAAAAAACAATTCGAGAACACTCCGTTCCATAACTTTGCGAATCGCCATTGCTGCGAATTTAAAAAGAATTTGTGAATACTACGTTCCATAACTTCGCGAATCCCAATTGTTGCGAATTTTTTAAAAATTCGGGAACACACCGTTCCATAACTTTGCGAATCCCTATTATCGCGAATTTTCAAGAAAGAATAACGGGAAATAGCGGAAAGAAGTCATTCGTTGGACGATCTAATTTCTATCGTACCATCGAAATTGTCATCTTCAGGTTCGGTAACTTAACGCGTCGACACAGGCGTGAGATATTCGTGAAATTCTTATACTCGAATAATACATCGGAAGCCCGCGAATGAGAGTAATACCGCACGAGCGACCCGTGATTATTTTCGTTTGTATTTCATAAATATCGAACGCGTATTTAATACGCACGAAATATACGTGTAGTTAAATAAAATTAGGAATGGAAGATTGATCGGAAGAACGGGAAGTTAATGGTTTAGGGATAAGTCTAGGCTGTTGCATCTATTTCCGGCGTCTGTCCCGCTTTTCTCGATTTTTCCTTCTCTTTCTTTGTCACGCGACGCCATAAGATCGGGCTAATAGGAAGGGGTGATTTCTGGGAATAAGGGAAACGGATTCGCTCTGCTTCAGCGATCGCGTTAGAACGGGTGGGTTGTAAGGGTTGGCGAGGATTCGGTGGTACACTTTTCTCAGCGGACTTCAAGCGAGCAACGCATAGCAGTTATTCATTTTCCTCGCACCACTACGATTATCTTCATTCGTGAAAAATATATTTAGATACCCGTTACAGGTCGGTAGTCCTAGCGTCAAACGCGTGATGTACGCTACACCTTCGGTGATTAATTCGTCTTCGCGATTCAGGCGATTCTCGAATTTCTTTTTCTCGGAATATCGCTATCGCGAAGTACAGTTGGAATATCGTGGAATTTGTTTTTATCGGGATACTGTTTTACGCGAGGCATAGTTGGAGTATCGTGGAATTTACGAGGTCATTTTCTGGCGTGATTTTACGTTAGAATTAGGTGGTTGAAATATTTCGTATTCGCGATTTATAGAAGAGACGCAGGGTTTTCTTTAGATACAAGTTTCTAAACCTCTTCGTATTGCAATTACAATTGCAATTGTTTGCCAATAGACTTTTCTCAGTTGACTTCGAGTCGTAATACATTGGTCAACCTACTCGCGATATAGAAACCTGCCACGCAGCGTTCGATGAATCGTGCATCGACAGCCACGAGCATTAATGCCATTTGCGTGCAATTATATTAGTTATTATGTCAAACAGCCCGCCTTTCGCGGCTCGTTTCTACACGTTTCGCGCATTATGCGAACGCGATCTGAAAACGACCGGTGATACGGCATTAAACGGCCTCGAGCGACTGGGAACGCGTTGGCGAGTCGAATCGTAAATCAGAGTGGTTGGAATTCATCGTGGAACCGTTCGATGAGAGTTTTTCTTCCATTCCCGGATACCTGTAATCGATTAACTATTCCTTTGCTTATCGCGGCAACTGCGAAGCTCACCAGTTGCTAATATTATTCTCGGATTCACGAATAATCGTAATTTTCTTGCGAAATTAGTTTTCATCATCAACCTTCTCGCGAATATTCCTTTTGCATTTTTCCATCTGAAAAATTGAAACACTAATTTGCTAATTGCTAATTGCTATTGCTGTTTGTTTTATATCATTTATTTATTGTAATTTTTGCACACCATTTATTAATTATTTGTTTCATATTTATTATAAATCGATTCCATTGTTGTTAAATTTACTTTGATTTTCATAACTCTTGTTACTAGATTTAACGCAGATTTAATTAAGCACGTGTCATTCTCTTTTCATAATTTTCTTTCGAGTTACTTTAAATTTATTTTCATATTTTATTCTAGCGAACTTAACATTTTTAATTGTTCGGATATAAAAGATACACATTTTTTTTTCATGATTCTCATTCGCGTTATATTATACTTTTTTTCATATTTTAATTGTTTGGATAGAAAAGTAACACATTCTCTTTTCATGATTCTCTTTCGCGTTATTTTAATTGTTCGCATATAAAAGTTACACATTCTCTTTTCATGATTCTCTTTCGCGTTATTTTAATTGTTCGCATATTAAAGTTACACATTCTCTTTTCATGATTCTCTTTCGCGTTATTTTAAATCTATTTTCGTATTTTATCTTATCGAGTTTATCATTTTTAATTGTTCAGATATGAAAGTTACACATTCTCTTTTCCTAATTCTCTTTCACGTTATTTTAAACTATTTTTCGGATTTTATCATAGCGAATTTAACATTTTCAATTGTTCAGATATTAAAATTACACATTTTCTTTTCGTGATACTCTTTCCCGTTATTTTAAACTTGTTTTGTGTATTTTATACTAGCGAGCTTATCATTTTTAATTGTTCAGACATTTTGAAACGTCTCTGGATCGAGTAAGTCATTCAATATCCCACGCAGATCGGTCTTGGCATTATCATATGCCAATACCCAAAATTCTCTGCATCGTTCAATATCCTGGGTATACCCAATTTGGGTATCCATTGGTTCACCAGTTAATAGATGAATTTCCAGCATCCATCACGTGCTTCACGCGTAATTGCTTTATCGAAGCGCAAGGTGCTTTGCCATTTAAATGGTCAAAGCCCCGCAAACAATTTACCAAGAATGTGGTAAACCATTCCTTACAGTTAGACGCGAATAAGATTTACGATGATCGGCTGATATTGCCACGTTTCATCTTTTAAATTCACCGTTTCTCTTATCCCGCATTTATTCCTGCATATTCGCCTACTTTCGCTTTCGTGCACTGTTATGGTCAATTATTTTATTATCGTCAACGAAAGATTCATATCTAACTCTAAACAGAACTTAGTAATTTTTCTTTAATGAACGTTTCTGTAATTTTATTAGTTCTTAAGTAGAAATCGATATCGTTTAAACATCTATATCGCGAAATTGTGAAATCCAAATCCAAAATCTGATAAAATCTACTGCAACGTTAGAGCAAATACATTTAACACTTTGACTGCCATGGTGGTCACATATGACCGGCAACGGTTTCTCCCGTGACGCCATGGTGGTCATGGGTGACCGGAGCCTTTCGACTTTTTACAATTGTAAAAAACTAAATGAAAATCGAGAGTTAGCGTGTTTGAATATGGCCGATGTATAGAAGATACATTGAAATAAAATGTGCCCTATCGAACGATTAAAATTTTTTATTAGAACAATAAAGAATAACAAAATGTTAGAATAAATCTTGCATCTAACGGTGCGCTTTGTTAAAGCACTCGAAACATAAATGCGACGCACCGATACAATCCGGACAATAAGTGGTCACCTTCTTGGTCTTATTTTTAGCAATTTTTCACCCAAATAGTTTGGAATTTTTTTTCTAACATTCCCTGCAAAATTTTCGTTCCAGGTACGCTCGTCCTTTTTTTTGCAATTCGTGCCGTAATCTTCGTCGAACCGTTACTAAGGCGCCACGGTGGTCACCGGTGACCACCAGTAAGAGAAACGCTCCATTTGATAAAAATATAGCCTTCTAACATCGATTCGTTATTATTTCGCCATTATATGCTTTGAATAGTAAAAATAATTCCGTGGCGTTAGTTCTAGTATCGAGTCGAATTAGAACCGAGTTAACGTTAGTCGGTGAGAGTTGAACTAAAGTTGGTTTCATCTTCAAGAATTATTTTAGAGTTTGTTCAGTTTTAGCATTGAGTCGAGTTAACCCTTTGCAGTCCGAATTATATTTCAATTTTTATTTCGACTAAAAAATAGGGCTATTTACATAAATAAAGGAAGAAAGAAATTCGATTAAAAATCAGTTATATTTACACTATTGTTACACTTTGTAATTTTCAAGTGTAAATCTCTCGAAACAATTTCCCAATGTCCAGTCACACTCGACATAGCACCGCAAAGGGTTAAAGTTACTCACTGTCGTTAGTGTCGTTAATATTGACCTAGTTTTGAAGTTCTAGTTTAAAACGATGATCTAGATCCTCAACATCTTCCTTATAATTTCTATTATTAATTCGCATCATCGATAAAACTAGCAAACAATATTCGATGCTCGCGAATAAATCCGAATAATTCCGAATAGCTAATTATTTTCGCTAATCGCAGTAAACCTATTCTAACCTCGGTGAAGGTTTGTAATTACGAAGCTAACCGCGTGTTTCATCTACAAAATCGCGGTTTAATTGGCAATTAAGCATTGCCTTGTTTACAAGCCCGATATATGCGCGCGAGACACGCGAGAAGTGCAGGCAAAATCATGCTTACCGTAGATTTATGAAACGTTGCCTCGATTCGAACAGCACCACTCATCTCGAACAAGGCTACACGCTAACATACATGTAACCAGCTCGTCTCTCTATCTCGTCATCGCTTAATTGTCCCGGTTACTCGTCTATTTGCCATAGTATTCAGAAGTAACGCTAGATAACGCTCAGCTATTGATTTGCCAGGTTGGATAATGGATTTCGATGCATAACAGAGAATTCCACGGCACGCGACCGTGTGGTCGCCAGCCAGGGATTAATACGGCCATTACGGAACGACAGGTATTCCACGTGTGCTTGGTATTTCGTAAATGTTAATACGATTCGGATCGTAGGTGTGTCTGACGTAACCCGGTAAAGAAATTTGCATAACACGCCGATCTGCGAATCCTATTAACACTAGATTTACGGGTGATTTTTGTTTACTTATTTCTACGGACACCCGTTAGATTTAAGAATAAAGGAAAGCACATATTTTCTTGAAAAAACAAACGATGGATTTAATTGAAAATAATCGCAATATTAACAGACTTAATATAAGTTAACCCTTTGCGCTCGAAGACTTTCTTGCTATGAAGAAGCTTTTTTATGTTTCGATAAGCTCGGTAGTACCTTTTATGTAAAAATATGTAAAAAAATAGTATACGTTTGGGTTTGGAACGAGCGGAATTATTTTATTTTAATACTTAGCGTGTAGTTATCTTTCATATAGTTATTACCGCTTCGTGTTTAAGTTAAGGAATTAAAACAAATGGTGACTGAGAGTCGCCTCTCGAGTGCAAAGGGTTAATTATATCTGGTAATAGCGTACAGATGGAGCAACCCATCCGTCAAATTCACGGGCCCACAAATCAATATTCTATTCGATGTGATTCCGAAATTCGACGGGGAAGTGAAATTTCTATTTTAGAGCAAGGGAGACACGATTTGACGAATTTTATTATCTAGATATTAGATAAATAGTGTATTAAACGTAAAAAATGCATTTGTTCACTCTCTGTGTTGATTTCCAATGATCGGAGACCTGAGCCAAGGGGACGACCTAGGCCCCCTGACTCGAATAACTCCTATTAAAACGCTTCGAATCCTCCACCGACCACGCGACGATTGGCCAAACTCGACAAACACCTTCATCCTCGGCCAAATTAACCCGAAACACACCTGTTCCTCCTATCCCTTCGTCCTCGAACACCGAAGGCCCAAAGACTAGGGGACTTTAGTCGAATTCTTCACGGCTAACGTCCCATAGTTCACCGACGCCTGAAACTTCGAAATTACCACTCGACCGTTTCCAGTAAACTTCGCGATAGACAAAAGGACGATCAGCCCGAATCCTGCCGAACCTTTCCTTCCATCGATGGACCAGACCTGGCACATCCGCTAACCACACGCACCTTTGAACATCGAGCCTGCGAGTCTTGGCACTCGGGTTTATTTCTTTATCACCGGCATCCCCGAGACTCGGCGTCCCCGAGCTTCCTCCTCGTTACCCGACCTCGATCCCTCCTAAACCATCTTAACCGAAAATAAGCCTTCCGAATTTGTTTAAACTTCCATCTCCGTGGAAACCCACCGAACGCGAGACGCACCCTCTAACGATCGCACCGGCAATCGAGAGAGAGACATCCACCGATCACGAGCGCATCGGAAACTATAAAACACTCGACATCACCGGAAACCGGTTAGTTACAAACCGGTGAAAACGCGAGTCAAACAAACGACGGTTACACAGTCACGCTAAACCCTGCGAACGCTTGTAAATCCTTGGAAATAAACTCTGGTTAATTTCGAAACGGTTTGCGTTTGTAAGAGGACACGGACCTCGTCCGAATACCTTGCTTTCAAATTTTCCATTGAAAATAAGTAACGCAGAGGAGGTATAAGCGTGCACTGATCTAACAGGAGGCAACGTTCCTTGCGATCAGTCGCAAATCTCTGGTTCGCGTTGTTCCGCGGCTTAAAGTCTACAGAATTGCGAAGCTGGTCGGTAACGAGAGACGGTAACGGAAGAACGTAACTCTGCGTTACCATTAGGAGAGCCTCGGAGAGGAGAGGAGGATCAAGGAAACGAATAGGAGCTAAGTGAAACGTATTCGACACGGGTCTCTTTACCGTTACAGTCCGCTTGTTGGTCGGGCCCACGCATCAACGATCGTTATTGTAAGCCGGGTACATATAACGTCATTACGGACAGTGTCACGGTCAGATTGCGCACGGTGCTTGCCAAGTGTCAAGCCACGAATCCATCCCGCACTCTGTCAATCCGCCCACTTTACACATTAGCTCTCGCGATGATGTGCGATTGTGTTTGTACACCCGGTATGGTTCTAGTATGACTTGCATAGTATTAGGTTGGTGCATATGAAACGTTTGTCTTCCTGTTTTCGTTATTCTTTTGGTTTTGGCATAACCTTGTTTATAGTCGTACTGTCCATTGCCAGAGTCACGTTTCAACAAAGCAGATTTTCTCCAAAGTCTTCCCTTTTGTTATTTCATTTGAATTTTCTACCGATACGAATCTAAACGATATTCGTATAATTTTTTTCTACGAGTATAAACTTGGTAATAACGCTGCAAAAGCTGCACGCAACGTAAACCAAGCGTTTGGGGAGAATACGGTTAATGATCGAAAAGTGCAGCGTTGGTTTGAAAAATTTAGGTCCGCTGATTTTTCGCTACAAAATGATCCGCGTGGCGGACCCAAAACGTCTGTGAAAAATGACGATCCGAAGGCATCGGTGGAAGCGGATCCAACTGTATCCACGAGGGAACAGGCTACCAGGATGAAAATTCACCGTACAACGATATTGCGACATTTTTCTGAAATTGACAAGGTGAAGAAAATGGATAAGTGGGTACCGCAGGAACTAACTGAGCGAAATAAGCTGGATCGGTTGAACGTATGCTCATCGTTACTATCCCGATTTCATCGAGAGCCATTGAAATACGAAGTTTCGCAGCACCCAGCCTATTCACCGGATCTCTCGCCAACCGACTTTCATTTTTTTAAACATTCAGAACCGTTTTCACGAGCTAAACAGTATGAAAATGAAGACAGTTTGAAAAATTCGATATCAGAGTTTATCGATTCTAAAGATAAGAATTGTTTTAAGACAGGTATCTATGCTTTAAAGTCTCGTTGGGAAAAGTGTATCGAAGCGAATGGAGTATATTTTGATTGAATAAACAGCTTTTGAAAAAAGATAAGCAGTTTTATATATTCGCTTAAAAATCCGACATTTCATATGCACCAACCTGATAATTACGGTTCTAGATAGATCGTTTAGGCAATTTTTATTCTTGTTTGATCGATAAATGTTATAACTCTTTGTGGATGAGAAATGAAGGTAAGGACGAGTGAATAATTAGTGTAGAATAACGTCGAGGGTATACTGAATAATTAAAAATAGGCAATTGAGGAAAATTGTGTGAATTGGAAGATGTGTTCATATAATTGCTCTTAATTATTACACGATCCTTTATTTACTACCAAACTTACAAAAAATAACGTTAGTTTTATAGCAGAAAATCTGCAAAATTTCTACTCTTCTCTACACTCCAATCTCTCAGCTGTTTCTCTGACCATTTGTACCCATTCTTTGGACCTGAAATCTATGAGTTAAACGCCTTTGGTCCCATCTAATCAATCGCCAATTCGCCGCCATTCGCTATTCAGCAAATTCTCGATTTCCTGAACTTCCTAACTAAATCACAGTCGAATGGAAAGTGTTAATCCATAATTGAGAAGTTACTATGATATCAGAGGCTATCTAGTTAATAAATATCGGCCCGAACTCTCCGAGTTAAATAGTAGAAAATATTCTTGGTCCCATCTAACCAATCAGATCACCAATCGCCATTCAGTAAATTCTCGATTTCCTGAGTTTTGGAATTAAATCGTCGAATTCAAAAGATTAATCCACAGTTTACTATATCAGTAGCATATATCAGAAGCTATCTCGTTAATAAATATCGGATCGAACTATATTTTAGGCCCAAACGTTCCGAATTAAATGGTAAAAAACGGCCTCGGTCCTATCTAACAATTCGCCATTCAGCAAATTCAGGATTTCCTAAACTTTCCACCTAAATCAGAGTCGAACGCAAAGGGTTAATCGATAGTGGAGAATTCACTATGATATCGGAAGCATACATCAGAGGCTATCTCGTTAATAAATATCGGCCCGAACAAATATGCTTTTAACTATCTCATTGAAACATACAGCGGAATTCGGGGAATTCGCTTTCTCGGATAAGTCCACGGATAAATACGTCCCCTAGAGTTTTAATTGCGTGCTTAACATTCAGCCGCTATCTTCTCGCTATTCTTCCACAGGATGGAACTGTGGGACGAACGCTTAGTATGGTTTACAGGGAAAGAAGCCCTGGACGACGTATTGAGGAAAAACGTTATGCATGCTCCGTTAAATCCTGCGTTTCCCTCGCAGATAAGAATCCGTGGTAAACAAGCTTTCTGGGAACACGGGTACCTTCGTGTACCAGACCTTTATGGCCGGCTACAGGATTAATGAGCTGTGTAAAACCACCTTTCCAACGAATATCTCTGCAATACGTCGATGCGTTTATCCGACAAAACGAATACTTTACCTCCGAGGATATATTAGGTCGTCCCATAAGTTCCTGCAGATTTTTACTTTCAATATTTTAAATTATACGTCGAATAAACCTTGAAATATTAACCCTCTATGGACAGAATTTTTATTTTAACTTGAAAAAAATTGTGGGAACGAAAAATCAGAAATTATAAACCTATATATGCAAATGAAAACAAATTTTTGCGTTTAAACGATTTTATTGCGATGTATTCGCTATGTGACTTTCAAGTCACACCGGTCTATAAAGTTTGCTTTGAGGTCATTAGGGCAATCTTCTTTCCAAGGACGATAGCAACGATTATTATTCATCCGCGATAGTGGTTGCCAAACAATTTTTTGTGCTCCTGCATCTTCCTCATCTGACGAGGATTCAGTACTAAATTCGTCGTCGCTGTCAATGACATTTATCCGTCGTCGGGGAAATACTACCGCATCTTCATCGGACTCGGAATCTAATAAAGAATCATCGGATCTATCACCTCTAATGCGTCTAATTCTAATTCCTCGGTTATTTCTATTGGATTTTGTATTCATCTTTGGGTATACGATGTGTAAATCTGAAAACGGGAGAATACGCAAGCTTTATCCTAAATGCACCGAAATCTGCCACGATAGCCCACTGTAACCTCAAAGTTACAAAACTGTATCATCGATAACAGTAACAAATTGAAAATTGAAATGCAAACAAATAGGTTGTTATTGATATACTAACACAGAGTTATTATGTCCACTATTTTTAGTTTGGTAATCACTGACAAAAAGCACAAATAATATCAATTGGATCAAATGGTTTCGCGTAGTTTTACTGCCGACAGTTTGCACGGCATTTATTTTGTTATTTCAGGTTGATTAGCCTAGCAATAGTCATGAATACTAGTATCGGTTGTGTTGGCAGCGTCATAGAGTTAAGATTTATGCGTCGTCTCATGAAAAAAGCTATAATTGTTTTGTAAAATGTCGATAAATTAAAATGTGACCTGAACAGGCCCATAAAGGGTTAAAAGAACAAAAGAAAAGTATGTAATAATGAAGTAAATAACCCTGTTGAGCTTCCGAGCAAATAATAATTAAATTATTAATATAAAAGGTTAAATCGGCGGAAGATTCGGTGAATAAGCCGGGTACCGCAAAATTTCATACTTTAATTCGTTTAATTTCGCAATTGCATTACCAAAACTGTAACAAAAACAGAAAATCTGACATTTTATATACACTAACCTAATATCACCGAATATTGGAACAAAAATATTACCAGACTCGGTTTAATTATCATTTATACCTAGAAATCCCTAGGAACCAATAATCTTCGACTCTCGAATTTATCATATTTTTTATTTCTTTTTAAAAATTACAATTACGAGTATACTATTTCTTATTTATCGTTTTAAAAATGTCATCGATTTTATAAGAGAAAGGATCATTGAGTGCAAATGGTTAAAAAGTTTCACACCTTGTATAGAAGAAAAGGGAAGTTTCGAGATTGTATTACATGAATTAAAAAATATTTCAACGATATGTGTTTGTATTAGGTTTATTACAAACACGAGCGATTGGTTGATTACAAGGGTATTCAAGTGTAACGTGTGAAATTAATCGAAAGCACCATTAATTAGAAAGTAAGAAGAAACTTCTGTATGGTATTAATTTATCTTTCTTATGACAGTCTTAAGACGAGTTTCCATTAAGCACACTAGCGCCACCTTGGCGCGTATCTGTAATAAATGTACTACAAATATCGTATACATCGCGAAATTATTTTCTAATCTCGCTGATCTATTCTCGAGACTTCCGTCTTGCTACGTACACCTTCTCATTTTCATCCTTTGCATTCGAGAAGCGATTCCTCGAAAAAATCCCAAGATTAATCACCGATATTGAATTTAAAGTATCTATAAGAAAATTCGCGAAATGCTTTAACGTATTAATTTATAATTCCGTTTGATATTACACGAGAAAATATAAAGGTAATTTGACAGAACGCGAACGACGGCAATTTTCCATGGAAACAAATAATCGAGAATAGAGAGTGAAAGAAACATGAAACGAGCAACCGAATGGAAAAGTTTCTCCGCAGAGAGCTTTGTTTACGCAGGAATTTAATTTAACGATTTCTTTAATACACTCACTCGTCGGTGTAATACTTTCCCGTATATACACGTATCGTATTCCACCGTAATCACAATGAAAACCGTGAAACGGTACACGAGGAGAAAACACGGGATCGAGGCGCGAGATAAACAGCGAATTCCTACAAATATCAATTTGATACGATTAAAACGATAATTCATTCCGCGTAATTAATCAAAGCGCGCTGGAACGTTAAGCGAGATCGGCACGCGGCATCCCGGCTAATCAGCATCACCGCGCGAAACAATTTCGCCTTTCTATTTCTCGGAAGAATTCAATTTCCGCGGCTCGTTCGACCAGTCAAATAAACGTTTATCTAAAACGCGGGGCGTGCAAAGTTACCGTTCGCGCAGTCTTTCCACTCTCATTTCTGCCCCGAGTATCGTTCCGCCGCTTATACCAGTTCCCGAGCATTGTTGATAATTGAAAAACTCCGCAGCTCTGCGCGTGTAACAGATTCGTACGCGGCTTTTTACGAATAGTACAGTTAGTAGAATCTGCGAACGGTAAGCGCTAGCGGCGGAGTGGTGGGGATAGAAGACTGCTGGAGTGGGGGAGTGCGCGGTGGTGGGGGTAGTTTGACCGCGGAGTGGGAGTGGCGCGGTGGTGGGGGTAAGAGACCGCTCAGTGTGAGTCGCGCAGCGTGTGGAGTAGGAGACCGCGGAGGTGGGGGAAGCAGTCCATGTTCCCTATTAGTATCTGGAGTGGGGACGCAGGGAAGTGATTACCGCAATTGCTCGAGCATTAAGCATTGGGCAATCGCGCGCGTGTTGCAACGTCATGTGCAACGATAGAGCCTGCGCGTCCTAAGCAGGAAAGGCTGAGGTTTTATACATCGGCGCAAATCGCCGGGAAAGAGGCGCCGAAACGCTTCCTACTTATGGTCGCGGTTATATTTTCCGTGTGGCGAACGTTGCGACTCGAGTACAGCTGATCGGTTCGATCCACTCGATCGATTCGCGTGGCGCTGCGCGAACAAGGCCACGCTGACTATTTCCTCGCAATCGCCAATCACCGCCGCACGGCTTATTTATGTAACCGTGAGTGTTTCGTTCGCGGATGCGAGACGTTTGCGGGAGAGGAACGTATGGAGATTGGAAACCGAGATGAGACATTACTTTCGTATTCGGGCCTGCAGGAAAATGTTTAATTGCGGTTTCGCTTTGCTTTCGTGACTCCAGACGCGAAAAAGTAATGGGACGGGAAGAAAGGATAACTGTTTCCACGGTTTTTCCGGGATTCTACTCGGTCGAGAAATGAGAGTCGCGGTTTTATTTATGATATGCCGCGTTTCCCTTTTCGTTTCGTCGAACTCTCCATCGCGACTCGGATGCCTCGGTTGTTTTTTAGGAATTTCTTCTTACTTTCTGTTTAATATTTGTCTAGGGAGAAAATCGTTACGATTTTTGTAAGAAATAAATCTCACTGGAATCTTTTATCGAGGAAATTAAGTAGTAGAAGAATTGGCCCTTCGTTTTTATTCGATTATTTTTCTCTTACAACAATAACGTCTTTGCATATCAATGATTTTTTGCATTTCAGATGGAATCATATTTCGTATTTTTCGTTTTACGGAAGTGTAATCTCAATTACAGAAATTGAAACCATTTCCATCCTTACATCGTCGATAATAATAAATATTATTTCAATTCGGGATTAAAATTGCAATACCTTTGTATCGGGATAATTAATTAATTTTATCAACACCCAAACCTTATGAGATAATAGAGATACGCAATTTTATTCATCTTCTTATGATCTTCTTGGTGTCTTGCAGTTTTTACGCTGTAATATACGTAGAATAGATTCTATAAAAATTATTTTCGCGTATAAGGAATCTTGGGTAATTGTCAATGAGAATTAATAGATTCGCAACTTCGTGGGGCAGAGTTTTCTATTCCCACGAAAGGAATAGAAAATAATTTACACCGTATTCTTTTCACGAATTATCATAGTATATTATAGTACGAGGGAAAGTATTTAATTCGTGTTTTTAGTTACGGTTGTTCAACACGATATTCATTCGGTTTTAATTTCTTGAGAATAAAACGCTTCCCCGAGAAGTACGTGTTTCAAACACTGTAATTTAGATGTACAAATAAGAGTGGTTAATGTATACACGTATAATATATATATATATAATATACAATTTAATAATAAAAATATTATACAAAAAATTTATTGTTTATATATATAATATAAAATATTATATGTACTAATAATGTAGTAATTTCCGTTTTTTTAATAGAGAAAAAAGAAATGAAAATTACTACTATTGAAAATTAATTAATCTTTAGGTACTATATTGGCATTCATTTGATTTAATTATTATTAGTTGCTAATTAAACATTTTAATATTTAATATTTACTTAGTGAGTTATATTAAATAATTTAATTTTTATTGTAGGGTAATAGAATATTATTATATATATAGTGAATATTCTATTGATATTTTCGACTAATATCATGGTGAGCAAACTTTTTTACATAAATAATAGGATAAAAATTACACTGTTTGTTCAAAGTTTGAGTCAGTTCTACGGACTTTTGTCGTAATCGTTATACGATGTACTTTTTCAACACGAATCCAGGGAACATCGATAGAATTTAATCAACGATATAGTCGCCGTTGTTTTCAACTACTCGTGCCGAACGCTCAGGGTAGCATCTCGATCCCTCTATCGTCAAATTCTCGCGATTTTCATTCGAATAATTCGGTCGCGGCATTTTTCACGCGCTCTTCGTTATCGAAATGTTTTCCGAGAAGAAGATTTTCCAAGGGACGAAAGGAAGGATAATCGGAAGGAGAATACGAGGAGAATACGCAAGTCCAGGGAGAACTTTCGATCGGAACTCGCCTAGTTTTTCCACCGTGATTCTCGCGTCACGCGCTCCTGCGTTATCCCGACGAAGAATCACGCCCTTCCGATTAATCAGTCCGGCTTCTTTTTCTCTCAAACCTCCGGCTGACCTTTCCAATTGTCCACTGTACACTTCGCACCGGCATCTTCACCCGGAGCACTGCGGATATTTTTCCCAGCCTCGTTTGCTTTTCTTCCAACTGGAACTCGCGCAGCGTGCAATGCCGAACACGCTTTTCATCCGCCATCTTCTTAACCCAAGATTCGCGAAATAAAACAGTTCGAACGCAAACTTTTCGCGGCGAAGCTTGTTAATCACGCTTCGCACTTTCCGCGTGTATCGCGTGTTTGTAGATCCTGTCGATGAAGTCAGCGGCAAGCGGGATTTTAAACGAACACTAAAAAACGACATTAATCATTACTAGACCTGATATATTTACCAATACCACAGATAGCGATTCGTGGTAACTTCTCGTTGGAGAGCTCGTGTCGTGGAATAATTCAAGTCTGGCGATGCGAAATGTAATTTATAACTTGCTCAGCAGACCCATCGGGACAGCGGAAGTGTAATCTCGTCGAATGTGGAACAACACCTTGGCGTCATAAAGATAGCCAAGCGTATCGATGCTGTCGGCTGCCTTCCTCCCCCTCGCTTTCATCCCCCTGTCTGCGATATCACGTAAACGTCCACCCCCACGCGACCACGCTTTCCCATTTTACTGCAGTTCCTAAACGTTTCGACAGCGCCGCAGTTAAAGCTGCTGTTTCTGTCTCTTGGTAACTCTCCAGTTTAGAGTCTGTACACACCCTATGGCTAATCCGATCTTCCCTGTCTGTTCGCTAGTTTGACAGTTGGATTTATCACCGATCGCCACTCCTCTTCGGTCTCGACACCCAAGTTATTCGCTGAAAATTGGTTTGTTTGTTTATTACGGGTGTATCCGGAGTTTTCGACGCTATTGTCAGCTGGTGACAATTTCGAGGACTCTCTGTTCCTGGCAAAATGCAATGAAATGTAATTTATATAACTTAAATGTAATTTGTTAAAACTATATTCCAATCGTTCCGTATTAGTTTCACACTTGGATTTATCACTGATTGTTACCCCTCTTCGGTCTCGACACCGAAGTTATTCGTTATAAATTGGTTTATGTGTTCCGTTTTGCACAAAAATTGCAATTTTTTGATAACCAAATCCTGCAACTTCTCCATGACGAGTACACTCGAGTAGAGAAACACAATTAACTGATGAAACCTTTCATTCTGTCTTCTTTCATACACAGTCTTCCCTTCTCATTCACGCATTTCGCAACGAGAAAATAATTGTTAAAATAAAATTGTTATTTTTTCTACTTCCTCACATTTCGGTGATTTTAATATAGAAATAGAGATAGAGAGAGAAAGAGTGTGTGTATGTGTGGTGTATGTGTGTGTATCTGAACGAGAAGCTATGTGTTAGAATAAAATTGTTATTTCGGAATTTTTAATTCAGAAATTTTCTTCTTAATTGACATTGAATTCACGAAACTGCGTTGCTTGAAAAGTAAAAGTATGGTAATTCTAAATATGGGGTCAAAATCGATTCATCTTCGCCGGTGGACTATTAAAAAGGTATTACGCGATAGCGATCGTTAAAAGAAAGTTAGAACAGGATATTTGGACAACTGGTCGGTCACGTGCGGTAGAAAGTTACACGTTATATCAGAGTGTGGCACCGTGAATTGTTTAACTTAGCACGTTGCGTGCTAATTTTCCAGCTAGGACATTGTTCGGAAAGTAATTTCGTTTTTCTTGGTGAAAATGAGACACGATTTTTTCAGAGCGACGTTTCACGCGATCACGAACGGTCGAATTCGAGAAATTTCACCACTCGGCGATCTCGCGAGTCGTTATTCGCCGGTTTGCATCTATCCACGCCTTTATTTTCTCTTCATCGGCTTCGACCGGCCTTCCGGAACGCGGCGCGTCTTCGACATCGAAATTTGCCCGAACGAAATTTTGCAAACGAATTTTGGCATCGTCGTTCGGTCGATACATCTTCTCCGTACGCGTCGCGTAATTTTCGCCCCGCTCGAACCGCATTTTTACCTTTTCGATGGTGAAAGAGTAAAACACGCCGAAAATGCCGCTTTCGATTTTCCATCTTCGACAGGGCACCGAACGAAAACTATCGCGAAGAATCGAACGAAATTTTTAACAAACCAGCCTTGCTATATCGGCTGTCGAAATATATAACGATTACGCGGCTTGAGCGTGAAGTTTGGCTGCGAAAAAATACAATTAGGTCCTCTGTTGGGAAGGAACGAAATTACTTTTCGAACGATACAATATATCGGAATTATTCGACACGTTGACGGACATCGTAATTAACATTGCGTTCTCGCTTTCACTTCTGGCTAAATCGAGTCTCGTTAGATTCCCACACACGACACACGTCGTTTCTCCTTTGACTTTCGATTTTATCATTCGATATCGCTCGTTAAATTTCGTCTCATCGCGTTGCTGCAACAAGCGTGCCTCGAATGCCGATAAGATTTGTAACAGGGATGTTACTTCATTGCTGGTTTGTAACTTTCTCATGGGGACTGTTGAAAGTGTAAATTTAATATCTAACAAAATTATTTAAACATATCGAATCGAAACTTTTTCATGGGGATCCTTGAAAATATAAATTTAATATCTAAACGAAATTATTTAAATATTTCTAATCGAAATTTTTTTATGAAGATCGTTGAAAGTATAAATTTAATACCTAAACGATATTATTTAAACATTTCGAATCGAAACTTCTCACGTGGACGGTTGAAAGAATAAATTTAATATTTAAACAATATTATTTAAACATTTCAAGTTGAAACTTTCTCATGGGGATTGTTGAAAATATAAATTTAATATCTAAACGAAATTATTTAAATATTTCAAGTCGAAATTTTCTCATGGGGATCGTTGAAAGTATAAATTTAATATCTAAACGATATTATTTAAACATTTCAAGTCGAAATTTTCTCATGGGGATCGTTGAAAGTATAAATTTAATATCTAAACAAAATTATTTAAACATTTCGAATCGTGAAATTCGCGATTTGTTATTTTTATTAAAAAATGAAATAGTATTAGGAAATTCACAATCAGAAATTTCATCGATAAAAAATTCACGATTTGTTATTTTTATTAAAAAAAGAAATAGTAATAGAAAATTCACAATCAGAAATTTCATCGATAAAAAATTCACGATTTGTTAATTTTATTAGAAAATGAAATAGTAATAGGAAGTTCATAATCACAAGTTTCATCGATAAAATTTTGGAGAGTTATTGTTAAATATAATCCACGGTAAAAGAAATGTTATTTCAAATGAAAATAAGTTCTTTTTCTTTTATTTGCTATTCGTCTGAAACAGAAATAACTATGAATCATTTACAAACCTAGATGATCGATTCCATTTATAAGAAGAATTTTTGAAAACGTTCGCGTTAAAAGATAACTTGGAATTAAATTTGGGTATATAAAAGCACAGATTTTATTCTTTTTACTGACTCAAAAATGTTCTTATTGTACGATTTCTTCTCGCATAGTTATAACCCTTCAAATATTAATATTTCTATCGAAATTGTGTAATAAATGTAGAAAATTAAGTCATTGCAATTGCAAACACTTAAAATTTAAGTCTATAATACTACAACATTCGACTATATTGAATTACTATACGCTTTGCATCGAAATTCTATTTATTAAATTACTATAGATTCATTTTAATTTTTATAGATTATTTATTTTGTTACAAATTTCTAGATAATTCCATTTTTTATCACCAACCTCACAAATATTGTACAATTATACAAATTTAATTTCGCTTTTCTATGTACTTTTTTACGTTTAAAATAATCTTTCAACTTTTTGTATCCAAATTCTATTTATTAAAGTAGTAAAAATTCATTTTCGACTTTTATTACAAATTTCTAGATAATTACATTTTTTATCACCGATCCTAGGAATGTTGTACAATTATACAAATTTAATTTCGTTTTTCGCTGTATCATTTTACGTTTAAAATAATCTTTCAACTTTTTGTATCCAAATTCTATTTATTAAAGCAGTAAAAATTCATTTTCGACTTTTGTTACAAATTTCTAGATAATTACATTTTTTCTCATGGATCTCACAAATGTTGTATATATATACAAATTTAATTTCGTTTTTCGCTGTACTATTTTTCGTTTAAAATAATCTTTCAACTTTTCGTTTCGTCGATCGACGGGTTATGCAATACTTTGGACAAATGGAAGTTATTTGAGATAGATAAACAGCGTCTATTTTTAAAACGTCGCTGGTACGGAAGAATGGACGTTATGCGATAGTCGAAAACGTTGGAAACAATGGCTCGATAAAGATAAACGTGCTAAACACACGGCAGAAACGTCGCGTCATCTGAGGAAGATAATGGTGTTTGTTCGATGCTAGTCTCTATTCATTAGCATTTTCTTAGACTCGGTATTATCGCTTCAGCAGAAACGTACTGGAAACAAGTTCGTAATACACGCACGGAATTGACAAAGCAGCTGTCAGTTAAATGGAAAATTAATCTTCAAAAAATTCTGAAATTTATTATCAAATTTCATCACGTTCTGCGTATATTCGTATTTTATATCATTCTTGATAAAAAAGAAATATTAAAAGTATTAGCGCTAGATTTACGGGCGTTTCTTTGTATACCTATTTCTATAGAAATCTAACTCTAACACCGCATCGGAAACACCTGCGCGAAATTGCTTGGTGGACACTGTAATTATCCATGAAAGTAACAAGGACGAAGCCAGAAAAAAGGGTTCCTCTTTGCTCCTCGTTAATCACACCCCTTCCTACCCCTGCCGCCGTAATTATTCATATCCTGTGCGTGAAATTCCTTTCGCTCGTTGCGGGGCCAGGCGTGTACAGCAGGGGCCCTAGAAGATGCCAATCCGATCGGCAGACGGGCCTGATACGCTCGAATGCTCGCAGACAAGCGCACGCGAATTTTTTTAACTCGCCAGAGACTCGCTTTAACAATTTTTAATATATCAAACTTTTCCAAAAATTTTTACTATGGATTTATGTGATATAGTAATAGGTTAGTTATATAATAATATATATAATGTTATTTATATATATTATTATATAGTTAGTTATATATAATAAGTGAGTTATGTAATAAATAAAGTTGAAACTTCTTTTTGTATAGTTTCGTAGACTTTTTGTCACTTTTCATGTACTAGGAATGTTATAATTATATCACATAGTTATTCCTGTTTTTATAATGATTTTCCAGGTGTTAAAAAAGAGTTATATTGATTAAAAATGTTATATTAACAATGAGCGTTGTTTATTATTTTTTAAATTTTAATTTTTCTGTAATATCTTTTTAATTGCATCTGAAACGATCGCTATTTATATATTTAAGAATTTTATATTTCTATAAACTGTAATAATAAAAAAGTATTATATTTAGATGATATACGATGATTTTTTATTTATATACAACTGCAGATATTTTTTTTGAAACTTTATAATCATTACCGGATATATCTGACACCCGGTACCGAAAGCGGTAAATTTATCTGAATATCACTGTTTCCTAAACTTTCGTTGAAATGTAAATAATCGTACATAATTAAATTGATCAATCAGGACATACTTACATTTCGAGCTTTGGCGAGAAATGCTTGTTTATGGAATGTTAACCAATTGAATTGTTATTAACACCTCCTGACGCTTATCCGAAATTTACGTCGATTAAAAAGTAGGGCAGTTTAGGTACACAAAGGAAGAAACAAATTCAATGAAATGACATGTTAAATGTAAATGATCGTAAATAATTAAATTGATCGATAACGAAGCAAACATTAGGACATACTTTACATACATGACTCTGAGAATAAATTGATTAAGAAGGAGGGTAAATATTGAGAAGTAAATTACACGGTACCGATCGTTTACCACGTGTTTCTCATTCGTATACTTTGTACGCTAAGAAGTGTATGCTCCATATTTATCCTTCGTACATGATATACTTCGGTAGAGACCTTGGAAAACTTCTTAGCTCAACCGTTGCTCATCACAGTCTCATAAAGACGTATTTCGCGCTAACCTGTAACAAAAGAAAACAAAGAAGCAAAAAAAGAAAAGGTAGAGAATTCAAGATGACAAGTACATATCCCACATTTATTCATCCTACATTTAATACACTTCATACACTTCAGTAGAGACCTTGAAAAACATCTTAGCTCAACCATTGCTCATCGTAGTCTCAAAAAAAAAAAAATAAAAAAAATAAAAGAGAAAAAGAAAAGGTAATGAATCGAAGATAACGAATGCATGCCCCATGTTTAACCTTCCTATACGATACACTTCATACACTTCAAAAACCTTGAGAAACATCTTAGCTCAACTATTACTAACTTCAGTCTCGTGAAGACGCATTTTGCGCCAACCTGTAACAAAACAAAAGAAAAGGAATAAAACAGAATAAGTAGTGAATCGAAGTTGACAAGTGTATGCTCCATATTTATCCTTCCTACGCGATACACTTCAGTAGAGACCTTGAAAAACATCTTATCTCAATTATTACTTACAGTTTCAGAAATACGCATTTTGCGCTAACATGTGACAAAACAAAAGAACAAAAATAAAATAGAATAAGTAGAGAATCGAAGATGACAGGTGTATGCTCCATATTTATCCAATCTACATAATACACTTCATACACATCAATAGAGACCTTGAAAATCATCTTATCTCAACTATTACTTACCTCAGTCTCGTGAAAACGCATTTCGCGCTAATCCGTAACAAAGGCAAACAAAAAAAAAAAAAAAAATAGAAAAAAGGAAGAAGAAAAAGAAGAGAATCTAATGTGATATGTGTATGTTCCATATTTATCCTTCCTACGCGATACACTTCAGTAGAGACGTTGAAAAACATCTTATCTCAACTATTACTTACAGTTTCAGAAATACGCATTTCGCGCTAACCTGTAACAAAACAAATGAAAAAGAATAAAATAGAATAAGTGGAGAATCTAATGTGATATGTGTATGTTCCATATTTATCCTTCCTACGCGATACACTTCAGTAGAGACCTTGAAAAACATCTTATCTCAGCTATTACTTACAGTTTCAGAAATACGCATTTTGCGTTAACATGTGACAAAACAAATGAAAAAGAATAAAATAGAATAAGTAGAGAATCGAAGTTGACAAGTGCATGCTCCATATTTATCCTTCCTATACGATACACTTCATACACTTCAATAGAGACCTTGAAAAACATCTTATCTCAATTATTACTTACCTCAGTCTCGTGAAAACGCATTTCGCGCTAATCCGTAACAAAGGCAAACAAAAAGGAATGAAAAAAAGGAAGAAGAAAAAGAAGAGAATCTAATGTGATATGTGTATGTTCCATATTTATCCTTCCTACGCGATACACTTCAGTAGAAACCTTGAAAAACATCTTATCTCAGCTATTATTTACAGTTTCAGAAATACGCATTTTGCGCTAACCTGTAACAAAACAAATGAAAAAGAATAAAATAGAATAAGTAGAGAATCGAAGATGACAGGTGTATGCTCCATATTATCCATTCTACATAATACACTTCATACACATCAATAGAGATCTTGAAAATCATCTTATCTCAACTATTACTTACCTGAGTCTCAGAAATACTCATTTCGCGCTAACCCGTAACAAAACAAAACCAAATAAAAAAAAAAGAATCGAAGAGAGACGTTGTCGTTCTCTCCGTCGAGTTGGAATTCGGTTTCTTCCCGCGGAAGAGAAAAAAAAAGATGGCGCAGGCCTGGCTATAGCCTGCGACGAACGTTGCAGTATCGTTCGGTCTCCGGTGTTCGCATTCCGGTGTAATTACGATTAGAAAGGCCTGACGAGGGTTTGGAGAGTGGCGGACGGATCAAAAAGTTGTCGCCGGGAATGAAGGGAAGGGCGAGGATGAGCCTGGAATGAAAACTGACAGCGGAACGAGCCACCGCCGCGTAATTTTCCGCGGTTCCCCGCCGTGGACCCAGCCGCCATTATCCTGAAAGCTTGATATATCGCATGGCATAATTACGGGTAATTAGCTGTTACGCGCAATTGGTAATAATGGCCGCGCCGCGCCGTCATTCCGGTTCTCTCTTTTCCGATGCACCCGCGATGGAAAATATATCGACACTTTCGAGAAACCTCCTGCTGCGGATTTACCGGTGTTTTTCTGTTTGTTTTTGATCCGATACGATGGATTTTTTTTGTTAGGGATTGAATTTATAGGGCTGAGCTTGTTTTCTTGTGGATCGAGTCGCTGTTTTTGAATTTTTGATTTATAATTCTGAGGTGGTGTTTATTGCTTTGTTAAGTTAAGTCGATTGCAAGATTTTGTTTTTGATTTTTTAGTTTTACTATCATATGGTGGTCATTTATTGGTCTCCATAGTGTTTGAGCTTCTTACAATTGCTAAAGTTGAATGAAATGTGATATATACTCACCGTTTTTTAACCTTTGATTCAAAATTCTGATCAGGTGTTATTGCAGTGTTAAGTTAACTAGATTGCGTAATTTTTCATCTTTTTTCTTGATTTATCACTTTCACTGTGATCTTTTGTCATTATAGCAGCGTTTGAGCTTTTTATAATTGCAAAAGTTGAATGAAAAGTGGCATAAACTCACCGTTTTTTAATTTTTTATTCAAAATTCTAATTGAGTGTTATCGCTTTGGTTAAGTTAACTCGAATGCGTGATTTTTCTTCATTTTTTACTTTTACTTTGATCATTGATCACCGTAGTGTTTAAGTTTCTTACAATTGCAAAAGTTGAATGAAATGTGATATACTCACCGTTTTTTAACTTTTCATTCAAAATTTTAATGCTGTGTTATGACTTTGGTTAAGTTAACTTGACTGTGTGATTTTTCTTTGTTTTTCTTCATTTTTCATTTTCGCTGAAACGATAGTGGTCATTGATCACCAATCGTAGCGTTTGAGCTTTTTATAATTGCTAAAGTTGAATAAAAAGTGACATCGACTCAACGTTTTTTAACTTTTGATTCAGAATTCCAATCCTGGTATTATCGTTATGGTTAAGTTAACTCGAATGCGTGATTTTTCTTCATTTTTTACTTTTACAGTGATCGTTGGACACCATAGTAGCATTTCAGCTTCTTACAATTGCAAAATTTGAATGAAAAGTGACAGTTAGTGCATTTTGATGTTGCATTTTTAATTAGAAGACATTTTGAAATAAGAAGTATTGTACTCATTGTACTGAATAAAAAATTATTAATTAACCATTTGCATTCAATAAACGAGCCTCAGTCGCCATTTAATCCAATTCTAAATATCAATGTTAATTAATTAATATATCAAATTTAATATTACCCAACGATACGTGGAATATCGAAGTAAAATAATTCTACATTTTAATTTATATACGATTTATTATTTACCGTTTAAAAAATATTTTCGACTTTATGGCAGAAAGTCTTCGAATTCCTATTTTTCTCTAACGAAAAAATCATCGAATGCAAAGGGATAAAAATTTTTCCTTTTTTCTATTATTTAAGAATGTTATCTTACATTAGAAATTTATTATTATTTTGCCACTACATATTTTGAATAATAAAAATACCAAAATAATAATAATAAATACTAAAAATAATAAAAATAGCAGTCAAAGTGTTAATATACGTATAATTAATTCCTCGACATTTGTTTTTCTCCAATTTTCTTTTTTTTCTTTCCTTTTCCCATTCACTAATCGTTTGGTCTGTCATAACAGATTTAATACAGCGGAAACTCTTCACAAAAACAATTTTTTAAAATCGAAATTCGAAAAAATTCGCTGCAACTTTCAGAATTAATTCTAACTCAAGCAAACATTTTTATCCATTTGTTTACCAAACGATATTTAATTTCAACAGCACAACAAATAAACTAAAGTTCCAATCACTGTAAAAATTTTTAACATGTGTCCAATACACTAATTATTGTCAGGAAACCAAAAAATTAAAATTATTATTTTCATTAAAATTGTTTCTTAGGAACGATTAGAAATAATTTAACTCTTTTTATTGTCTTTCTTTTTATATTTTTGTTTTCACTTTCATGAGCGTGCAATTTCTTCGTCATCAGCATCGTTTGTCTTTTACAACGATAATGACATTTTAGCAGGTTAATTTTATTACAATCTCTACAAACTTACACGTCATCCGAGCAGGCTGAATTTTCACTAATTAACCCTTCTTTATTTGCCTCGTCATCGTTCTCTGTTCTTCACAGCAGCCTGTCTCGTTCGTTTTGTAGATTAAAATCTGTCTGTCATTACACGCATTGTCGATTAAACAGCCACATTTTTTCCCCTATTAAATTTCCCGGCTTAATTTGCATAGTACGCGTTAAACGCTTCTTTTACGTTCATTTCAACGTTCGAAATCGAACTTTCGAATAAGACTGTTTAGATAAATCTATAGATTTAAACGTGTTTAGAGTTCTTTTATAGTGAAATAAAATCGTAAACGGTAAAAGAATATGCTAATTATCTATCTGGATTGAATTTCAAACCTTCTAATGAGATTCTTTAGATAAATAATTAGATGATAATGTGTTCAGAGGTTCTAGTGAAATAAAAAAAATGAAATAGTGGAAGAATATGCTATTTATCTGTCTGGACTGGATTCCGAACTTTCAAATAAGATTCTTTAGATAAATCAATAGATTCAAATGTGTTTGAAGTTCTTTTACAGCGAAATAAAATCGTAAACGGTGGAAGAATATGCTAATTATCTATATGGACTAGATTTTAAACTTTAGATTAAGATTCTTTAGATAAATGAATAAATGCAAATGTCTTCAAACTTTTTTAATAGTGAAATAAAATCGTAAACGGTGGAAGAATATGCTAATTATCTATATGAACTAGATTTCAAGCTTTCGAATAAGTTTGTTTAGATAAATGAATTGATTCAAATGTGTTTAGACGTTATACTGAAATAAAAAAAAAGAAATAGTGGAAGAATATGCAATTTATCTGTCTGGACTGGATTCCAAACTTTCAAATAAGATTCTTTAGATAAATGAATTGATTCAAATGTCTTCAGAGTTTTTTATGGTGAAATAAAATCGTAAACGGTGGAAGAATATGCTAATTATCTATCTGGACTGGATTTCAAACTTTAGAATAAGTTTATTTAGATAAATGAATAGATTCAAATGTGTTTAGACGTTATACTGAAATAAAAAAAAAGAAATAGTGGAAGAATATGCTATTTATCTGTCTGGACTGGATTCCAAACTTTCGAATAAGATTCTTTAGATAAATCAATAGATTCAAATGTGTTTAGTGTTTTTTTATAGTGAAATAAAATAATAAACGGTGAAAGAATGCGCTAATTATCTATCTGGACTGAATTTCAAACGTTCGAATAAGATTCCTTAGATAAATGAATAGATTCAAATGTGTTCAGAATTTTTTATAGTGAAATAAAATCGTAAACGGTGAAAGAATATGCTAGTTATCTATCTGAACTAGATTTCAAGCTTTCGAATAAGTTTGTTTAGATAAATGAATTGATTCAAATGTGTTTAGACGTTATACTGAAATAAAAAAAAAGAAATAGTGGAAGAATATGCAATTTATCTATCTGGACTGGATTTCAAACTTTCGAATAAGATTCTTTAGATAAATCAATAGATTCAAATGTGTTTGAAGTTCTTTTACAGCGAAATAAAATCGTAAACGGTGGAAGAATATGCTAATTATCTATATGGACTAGATTTTAAACTTTAGATTAAGATTCTTTAGATAAATGAATAAATGCAAATGTCTTCAAACTTTTTTAATAGTGAAATAAAATCGTAAACGGTGGAAGAATATGCTAATTATCTATATGAACTAGATTTCAAGCTTTCGAATAAGATTGTTTAGATAAATCAATAGATTCAAATGTGTTCAGAGTTCTTTTATAGTGAAATAAAATCGTAAACGGTGAAAGAATATGATATTTATCTATATGGACTGGATTTCAAACTTTCGAATAAGATTCTTTAGATAAACGAATGTATTCAAATGTGTTTAGACGTTATAATGAAATATAAAACATAAATGGTGGAAGAATATTCTATTTCTCTATCTGGACTGGATTTCAAACTCTCGAATAAGATTCTTTAGATAAATAAATAGATTCAAATGTTTTTAGAGTTTTTTTATAGCGAAATAAAATTATAAATGGTGGAAGAATATGCTAATTATCTATATGAACTGGATTTCAAACTTTAGAATAATCAAATGCTTTTAGAGCTTTTTTATAGTGAAATAAAATCGTAAACATTGAAGGAATGTGCTATTTATCTGTCTGAACTGAATTGCACAATGCAAAATAGCTCAAACTCTGTATTATGATTAATTACGTAAATGAATAGATTCAAATGACTTCAGACTTTTTTTATAATGAAATAAAAAGCGTAAACGATGGAAAAATATGCTATTTAACTGTCTCGACTGGACTGGATCTTTCAAATAAGATTGTTTATATAAATCAACAGATTGAAATGTCTTCAGAGTTTTTTTATAGTGAAATAAAAAGCATAAACGATGGAAAAATATGCTATTTATCTATCTGAAATGGATTGAATCAATGCAGGAAAATAAAAGACACGCATATAATTTTATTTTTAATAATCCTATATAACAAAATAAAAATTTTTGGATAAATAAATATTTCAACGAGAGTTTTCGTGTCGATTGAATATCTGGTAAATATAGGTGATCGGATAATCGAATATTTGAATAATATATAGGTATACAGACGATCAGATAATCCAATATTTGAATAATATTTAGATGGTATTTATATAATTGAATACTCTGCTAACATGTAGGTACTTGGGTGATATGTTTGTTCGTGTAATCAAATATTTAGATAATACGTATCTTATGCAAATGATTGAATAATCGACCGTTTCGATAGAAGTATTTAGATAACCGAACATTTGAATGAGAAATTTTTGATGCTAGAATACTCGAATAAAACGTGTTCGCATAATCGAAATTTGACCGATTTTTCAAGAGAGAATAAAGTTTTTATATCGTCTTTAATTTATTTATACTGGGTTGGTGAATTTTTCTTGTATTATAATATAATCCTTTGCACTCGAAAGGTAAGTCTGAGTTACCATTTAATAAAATTATTCGCTTAATCGATGTTTCATTAGTATAACACTCGAATAAAACCAATCGAAACTTTACTGATTTTGATAGAGGGAAAGAAATTATTCTATCGTCTTTGATTTATTTATACTGAGTCGATGAATTTTGAAAAATTATATTTAACCATATATTTAACCCTCAGATACCATTTAATAAAATTTTGGGAACCGATATTAATTGATATATTAAATTAAAAATAATTTAATAGAGTGCTTAAGTATTCGATGAATTATTTATTACACGATATTTTATTTGAGAAATACATCTTCTTTTTCATGTAACTGAGACATGTAAGATTAGTTTTCTAAAAAAATTATAGACAATATCTAAAAAATATATTTACAATAAATTTCTTTAATTTCTAAAAAATATCGCCAGCTTTATGTCTCAGAAGTTTTGAATTTGTTCTCTTCTGTAACGAAGAAATCATTGTGCGCAAAAATTTCAGAAATACATCTTCTTTTTTATGTAACTCAGGGCATGTAAGACTTGTTTTCTAAAAGAAACTTATAGAAAATATCTAAAAAATAAATTTAAAATATATTTCTTTAATTTCTAAAAAAATATCGCCAGTTTTGTATCTTAAAATTTTTGAATTTATCCTCTTCTGTAACGAAAAAATCATTGTGCGCAAAAATTTCAGAAATACATCTTCTTTTTCTCATAACTCAGGCATGTAAGAGTTGTTTTCTAAAAAATTGTTAGAAAATATCTAAAATATAAATTTGAAACAGATTTAAAATAAATTTGAAACAAATTTGAAATAAATTTGTAACAAATTTAAAATAAATTTTTTTAATTTCTAAAAAAATATCGCCAGCTTTATGCTGTAGAATTTTCGGATTTCTACTCGTATGTAACGAAAATATCATCGACTGCAAAAATTTTCGAAATACATCTTCTTTTTCATGTAACCTTTTCATGTCAATTGTTACACGATATTTGATTTACTTTTCTATAAAATATCGCCAGTTTTATAGCTGAGAATTTTGGAATTTTTACTTTTCTGTATCCAAAAAATCGTCGACCGCAAAAATTTTCGAAATACATCTTCATTTTCAGGGAACTCAGACATGTAAGAGTTATTTTCTAAAAAATGTTTAGAATATATCTAAAAAACATTGCCACCTTTATGACTTAGAATTCTTGGATTTTTACTCTTCTGTAACGAAAAAATCGTCGAGCGCAAAAATTTGAGAAATATATCATCTTTTTCATGTAACCTTTCATGTAAGAGATATTTAGAATCTGGAGCAACGAAATCTCTCCTGATTTATTTTTTCTTATCCGCGTTATCACCCTGTCGCCATCCATTTTCCTGGCAAACGGATGAAATTTCCAGAAACAACCTCGTTGTATCGCGGTTCACATTGTCCTCTATTATTAAGAAATAGATATTTTACACCGAGAACGTATGTAAATTTCCGTGCATTACATTTTCCTCGAGGAACAGTGAGAATCATTTGTCACGCGTTGTGAAAGGGGATATTTTCGCGTGACTTTATATTTTTCGTGAAGAATCGTAATTCATACGGTTGGTGTAACGTTTCGTTGTTATTTTACACTTTCCACGCGAGTTTCGTGTAACGTGTAATAGTTCTTGAAGCTAGCAATAATCTGACACGTGATTATCGCTTGTAGAACCGTGTGTAACGTCGAGAATCTCGATTACTTCCAGCCCTCCCTTATTCGGATACATATTGTATGTAAATATTCCAATTTAGAGGAGTTTCTACGCGACGTGATTTATCGCAGAAATTATTAACGATTTAATACGGCACTGGAACCGATCCTAGAACGAGATAACGTCACCCTGATGAAAACGTGTAACGATAATTACGAAGATTAAACAGCCGGAATGTAACGAAGTTGCGACTGGTGAAATGAGAATATTAAAAGACGAAATTTTAATGAAATGAATTTATTTTTGAGAAATTGTGCGATTTGAGGAATATTTTGGAAATTTTTTGTTATTTAATTGTGTTTTTATTATGTTTTTTTGTTTGATTTTCTTAATGTTTCTTTAAGTAGGTTTTGTTAAATGGAATTGTTAATTGTTTTCTGTTTAAATTCTAAAAAGAATAGATATATATTCTACTTTGAATTTATTTTTTCTAAAATATTTGACTAATCGGGAAATCGTGCAATTTGATAAATATTTTCGAAACTTTTTATTTAATTGTGTTGTAATAATGTTTCTTTAATTAGGTTTTCTTAAACGAAATTGCCAATTTTTTTCTGTTTAAATTTAAAAAAAAATAGATGTATATTCTACTTTGAATTTATTTTTTCTAAAATATTTGACTAATCGAGAAATCGTGTAATTTGATAAATAGTTTGGAAATTTATTATTATTTAATTGTATTTTAATAATGCTTATTTAATTAGGTTTTCTTAAACGTAATTGCCAATTATTTTCTGTTTAAATTCTATAAAGAATAACGACATATATTTTACTTTGAATTTATTTTTTTTCAAAATATTTAGCTAATCGAGAAATCGTGCGATTTGAGGAATATTTCGGAAATTTTTTATTATTTAATAGTGTTTTAATAATGTTTCCTTAATTATACTCTCTTAAAAGGAATTGCCAGTTTTATTCTGCTTATATTTTAAAAAGTGTAGCGAAATATATTCTACTTTGAATTTATTTTTTCCAAAATATTTGGCTAATCAAGCAATCGTGCAATTTGATAATTATTTTGGAAATTTGTCAATATCTAATTGTGTTTTAATAATGTTTCTTTAATTAGACTTTCTTAAAAAGAATTGCCAATTTTTTCTGTTTAAATTTTGAAAAGAATAGTGAAATATATTCTACTTCGTTTTTTTTTTTTTTGAAATATTTGGTTATTTGAGAAATTCGATAAATATTTCGTAAATTTTCTATTTGAGAAATTTGAGAAATATTTCGTAAATTTTCTATTATTTAGTAGTGTTTCTTTAATTATACTCTCTTAAAAGGAATTGCTAATTATTTTCTGTTTGAATTCTAAAAAGAATAGCGAAATTAAAATTTATTTTTTCTGAAATATTTTGCTATTGGAGAAATCGTGCGATTTGATGAATATTTCGGAAACTTTTTATCATTTAATAGTGTTTTAATAATATTTCTTTGATTATACTTTTTTAAAAGGAATTGCCAATTGTTTTCTATTTATATTCTAAAAAGAATAGGAAAATATATTCTACATTGTACTCATTTTTTTTCCAAATATTTGGCTTTTATGGAAATTGTGTGATATGCTGAATATTTTAGAAATTTTCTATTGTTTAATAGTGTTTTAATAATGTTTTCTTAATTATACTCCCTTAAAAGGAATTACTAATTATTTTCTGTTTAAATTCTAAAAAGAATCGCGAAATTAGAATTTATTTTTTCCAAAATATTTTGCTATTGGAAAAAAATCGT
>NW_027470689.1:0-34177 GCF_051020765.1 Lasioglossum baleicum | reverse complement strand
TCTAGCGCGCGAAACAGCGATTCCGCACAGAAATACACTTCTGAAACGAAGAATCGTCGAATCTGACGTAAGCTCGAATAAATCGTGATCGTGCTTGCCAAATCGGAGTTTCCGTGCCAATTTCGTATATTTGCATGCAAATGCACTGATCTAGCGCGCGAAACGGCGATTCCGCACAGAAATACACTTCTCAAACGAAGAATCGTCGAATCTGACATAATCTCGAATAAATCGTGGTCGTGCTTGCCGAATCGGAGTTTCCGTTGCCAATTTCGTATATTTGAATACAAATGCACTGATCTAGCACGCTAAACAGCGATTCCGTACAGAAATTCATTTGTGAAACGAATAATCGTCGAATCTGACATAGGCTCGAATAAATTGTGATCGTGCTTGCCGGTCGGAGTTTCAATTCCAATTTCGCATACTTGCATGCAAATGCACTGATATAGCATGCGAAACAGCGATTCCGCACAGTAATACATTTATGAAACGAAGAATCGTCGAATCTGACATAAGCTCGAATAAATCGTGGTCGTGCTTGCCGAATCGGAGTTTCCGTACCAATTTCGCATATTTGCATACAAATGCACTGATCTAGCACGCTAAACAGCGATTCCGCACAGAAATTCATTTGTGAAACAAATAATCGTCGAATCTGACATAAGCTCGAATAAATCGTGATCGTGCTTGCCGAATCGGAGTTTCGTGCCAATTTCGTATATTTGCATGCAAATGCACTGATCTAGCACGCGAGACAGCGATTCCGCACAGAAATACACTTCTCAAACGAAGAATCGTCGAATCTGACATAATCTCGAATAAATCGTGGTCGTGCTTGCCGAATCGGAGTTTCCGTGCCAATTTCGTATATTGAATACAAATGCACTGATCTAGCACGCTAAACAGCGATTCCGTACAGAAATTCATTTGTGAAACGAATAATCGTCGAATCTGACATAGGCTCGAATAAATTGTGATCGTGCTTGCCGGGTCGGAGTTTCAATTCCAATTTCGCATACTTGCATGCAAATGCACTGATATAGCACGCGAAACAGCGATTCCGCACAGTAATACACTTCTGAAACGAAGAATCGTCGAATCTGACATAAGCTCGAATAAATCGTGGTCGTGGTTGCCGAATCGGAGTTTCCGTACCAATTTCGCATATTTGCATACGAATGCACTGATCTAGACCGCGAAACGGCGATTCCGCACAGAAATTCATTTGTGAAACAAATAATCGTCGAATCTGACATAATCTCGAATAAATCGTGGTCGTGCTTGCCGAATCGGAGTTTCCGTGCCAATTTCGTATATTTGAATACAAATGCACTGATCTAGCACGCTAAAACAGCGATTCCGTACAGAAATTCATTTGTGAAACGAATAATCGTCGAATCTGACATAGGCTCGGATAAATTGTGATCGTGCTTGCCGGGTCGGAGTTTCAATTCCAATTTCGCATACTTGCATGCAAATGCACTGATATAGCACGCGAAACAGCGATTCCGCACAGTAATACACTTCTGAAACGAAGAATCGTCGAATCTGGCATAAGCTCGAATAAATCGTGGTCGTGGTTGCCGAATCGGAGTTTCCGTACCAATTTCGCATATTTGCATACGAATGCACTGATCTAGCCCGCGAAACGGCGATTCCGCACAGAAATTCATTTGTGAAACAAATAATCGTCGAATCTGACATAAGCTCGAATAAATCGTGATCGTGCTTGCGAATCGGAGTTTTCGTGCCAATTTCGTATATTTGCATGCAAATGCACTGATCTAGCACGCTAAACAGCGATTCCGCACAGAAATACACTTCTGAAACGAAGAATCGTCGAATCTGACATAAGCTCGAATAAATCGTGGTCGTGCTTGCCGAATCGGAGTTTCCGTACCAATTTCGCATATTTGCATACAAATGCACTGATCTAGCACGCTAAACAGCGATTCCGTACAGAAATTCATTTGTGAAACGAATAATCGTCGAATCTGACATAGGCTCGAATAAATTGTGATCGTGCTTGCCGGGTCGGAGTTTCTATTAAAATTTCGCATACTTGCATGCAAATGCACTGATATAGCACGCGAAACAGCGATTCCGCACAGAAATACACTTCTGAAACGAAGAATCGTCGAATCTGACATAGGCTCGAATAAATTGTGGATCGTGCTTGCCTGGTCGGAGTTTCTGTCCAATTTCGCATATTTGCATGCAAATGCACTGATCTAGCACGCGAAACAGCGATTCCGCACAGAAATACACTTCTGAAACGAAGAATCGTCGAATCTGACATAACGTCGAATAAATCGTGACCGTGCTTGCCGTGTCGGAGTTTCTATTCCAATTTGGCATACTTGCCTGCAAATGCACTGATCTAGCGCGCGAAACAGCGATTCCGCACAGAAATACACTTCTGAAACGAAGAATCGTCGAATCTGACATAAGCTCGAATAAATCGTGATCGTGCTTGCCGAATCGGAGTTTCCGTGCCAATTTCGCATATCTGCATACAAATGCCACTGATCTACTACGCGAAACAGAGATTCCGCACAGAAATACACTTCTGAAACGAAGAATCGTCGAATCTGACATAAGCTCGAATAAATCGTGATCGTGCTTGCCGAATCGGAGTTTCCGTGCCAATTTCGCATATCTGCATACAAATGCACTGATCTACTACGCGAATCAGCGATTCCGCACAGAAATACACTTCTGAAACGAAGAATGTCGAAACTGACATAGGCTCGAATAAATTGTGATCGTGCTTGCCGGGTCGGAGTTTCTATTAAAATTTCGCATACTTGCATGCAAATGCAGTGATATAGCACGCGAAACAGCGATTCCGCACAGAAATACACTTCTGAAACGAAGAATCGTCGAATCTGACATAAGCTCGAATAAATTGTGATCGTGCTTGCCGGGACGGAGTTTCTATTAAAATTTCGCATACTTGCATGCAAATGCACTGATATAGCACGCGAAACAGCGATTCCGCACAGAAATACACTTCTGAAACGAAGAATCGTCGAAACTGACATAAGCTCGAATAATCGTGGTCGTGCTTGCCGAATCGGAGTTTCCGTACCAATTTCGCATATTTGCATACAAATGCACTGATCTAGCACGCTAAACAGCGATTCCGTACAGAAATTCATTTGTGAAACGAATAATCGTCGAATCTGACATAAGCTCGAATAAACCATGATCGTGCTTGCCAAATCGGAGATTTCGTGCCAATTTCGCATATTTGCATGCAAATGCACTGATCTAGCGCGCGAAACAGCGATTCCGCACAGAAATACACTTCTGAAACGAAGAATGTCGAAACTGACATAGGCTCGAATAAATTGTGATCGTGCTTGCCGGGTCGGAGTTTCTATTAAAATTTCGCATACTTGCATGCAAATGCACTGATATAGCACGCGAAACAGCGATTCCGCACAGAAATACACTTCTGAAACGAAGAATCGTCGAATCTGACATAAGCTCGAATAAATCGTGATCGTGCTTGCCGAATCGGAGTTTCCGTGCCAATTTCGCATATCTGCATACAAATGCACTGATCTAGCACGCGAAACAGCGATTCCGCACAGAAATACACTTCTGAAACAAAGAATCGTCGAATCTGACATAGGCTCGAATAAATTGTGATCGTGCTTGCCGGGTCGAAGTTTCTATTAAAATTTCGCATACTTGCATGCAAATGCACTGATATAGCACGCGAAACAGCGATTCCGCAAAGAAATACACTTCTGAAACGAAGAATCGTCGAATCTGACATAAGCTGGAATAAATTGTGATCGTGCTTGCCGGGTCGGAGTTTCTATTAAAATTTCGCATACTTGCATGCAAATGCACTGATATAGCACGCGAAACAGCGATTCCGCACAGAAATACACTTCTGAAACGAAGAATCGTCGAATCTGACATAAGCTGGAATAAATTGTGATCGTGCTTGCCGGGTCGGAGTTTCTATTAAAATTTCGCATACTTGCATGCAAATGCACTGATATAGCACGCGAAACAGCGATTCCGCACAGAAATACACTTCTGAAACGAAGAATCGTCGAATCTGACATAAGCTCGTATAAATCGTGATCGTCCTTGCCGAATCGGAGTTTTCGTGCCAATTTCGCATATTTGCATGCAAATGCACTGATCTAGCACGCGAAACAGCGATTCCGCAAAGAAATACACTTCTGAAACGAAGAATCGTCGAATCTGCCATAAGCTCGATTAAATCGCGATCGTGCTTGTCGGGTCGTGGTTTCTATTCCAATTTCTCATACTTGTATGCAAATGCACTGATCTAGCACGCGAAACAGCGATTGCGCACTGAAATACACTTCTGAAACGAAGAATCGTCGAATCTGACATAGGCTCGAATAAATTGTGA
Organism: Lasioglossum baleicum; assembly: GCF_051020765.1. NCBI lineage: Eukaryota > Metazoa > Arthropoda > Insecta > Hymenoptera > Halictidae > Lasioglossum > Lasioglossum baleicum. The sequence continues at coordinate 29,772 of NW_027470689.1, read as the reverse complement.
TCGTGCTTGCCTGGTCGGAGTTTCTGTCCAATTTCGCATATTTGCATGCAAATGCACTGATCTAGCACGCGAAACAGCGATTCCGCACAGAAATACACTTCTGAAACGAAGAATCGTCGAATCTGACATAGGCTCGAATAAATTGTGATCGTGCTTGACGGGTCGGAGTTTCTGTGCCAATTTGGCATGTTTGCATGCAATGCACTGATCTAGCCCGCGAAACGGCGATTCCGCACAGAAATTCATTTGTGAAACAAATAATCGTCGAATCTGACATAAGCTCGAATAAATCGTGATCGTGCTTGCCGAATCGGAGTTTTCGTGCCAATTTCGTATATTTGCATGCAAATGCACTGATCTAGCGCGCGAACAGCGATTCCGCACAGAAATACACTTCTCAAACGAAGAATCGTCGAATCTGACATAATCTCGAATAATCGTGGTCGTGCTTGCCGAATCGGAGTTTCCGTGCCAATTTCGTATATTTGAATACAAATGCACTGATCTAGCACGCTAAACAGCGATTCCGTACAGAAATTCATTTGTGAAACGAATAATCGTCGAATCTGACATAGGCTCGAATAAATTGTGATCGTGCTTGCCGGGTCGGAGTTTCAATCCAATTTCGCATACTTGCATGCAAATGCACTGATATAGCACGCGAAACAGCGATTCCGCACAGTAATACACTTCTGAAACGAAGAATCGTCGAAACTGACATAAGCTCGAATAAATCGTGGTCGTGCTTGCCGAATCGGAGTTTCCGTACCAATTTCGCATATTTGCATACAAATGCACTGATCTAGCACGCTAAACAGCGATTCCGTACAGAAATTCATTTGTGAAACGAATAATCGTCGAATCTGACATAAGCTCGAATAAACCATGATCGTGCTTGCCAAATCGGAGATTTCGTGCCAATTTCGCATATTTGCATGCAAATGCACTGATCTAGCGCGCGAAACAGCGATTCCGCACAGAAATACACTTCTGAAACGAAGAATGTCGAAACTGACATAGGCTCGAATAAATTGTGATCGTGCTTGCCGGGTCGGAGTTTCTATTAAAATTTCGCATACTTGCATGCAAATGCACTGATATAGCACGCGAAACAGCGATTCCGCACAGAAATACACTTCTGAAACGAAGAATCGTCGAATCTGACATAAGCTCGAATAAATCGTGATCGTGCTTGCCGAATCGGAGTTTCCGTGCCAATTTCGCATATCTGCATACAAATGCACTGATCTAGCACGCGAAACAGCGATTCCGCACAGAAATACACTTCTGAAACAAAGAATCGTCGATCTGACATAGGCTCGAATAAATTGTGATCGTGCTTGCCGGGTCGAAGTTTCTATTAAAATTTCGCATACTTGCATGCAAATGCACTGATATAGCACGCGAAACAGCGATTCCGCAAAGAAATACACTTCTGAAACGAAGAATCGTCGAATCTGACATAAGCTGGAATAAATTGTGATCGTGCATGCCGGGTCGGAGTTTCTATTAAAATTTCGCATACTTGCATGCAAATGCACTGATATAGCACGCGAAACAGCGATTCCGCACAGAAATACACTTCTGAAACGAAGAATCGTCGAATCTGACATAAGCTGGAATAAATTGTGATCGTGCTTGCCGGGTCGGAGTTTCTATTAAAATTTCGCATACTTGCATGCAAATGCACTGATATAGCACGCGAAACAGCGATTCCGCACAGAAATACACTTCTGAAACGAAGAATCGTCGAATCTGACATAAGCTCGTATAAATCGTGATCGTCCTTGCCGAATCGGAGTTTTCGTGCCAATTTCGCATATTTGCATGCAAATGCACTGATCTAGCACGCGAAACAGCGATTCCGCAAAGAAATACACTTCTGAAACGAAGAATCGTCGAATCTGCCATAAGCTCGATTAAATCGCGATCGTGCTTGTCGGGTCGTGGTTTCTATTCCAATTTCTCATACTTGTATGCAAATGCACTGATCTAGCACGCGAAACAGCGATTCCGCACTGAAATACACTTCTGAAACGAAGAATCGTCGAATCTGACATAGGCTCGAATAAATTGTGATCGTGCTTGCCTGGTCGGAGTTTCTGTCCAATTTCGCATATTTGCATGCAAATGCACTGATCTAGCACGCGAAACAGCGATTCCGCACAGAAATACACTTCTGAAACGAAGAATCGTCGACTCTGACATAGGCTCGAATAAATTGTGATCGTGCTTGACGGGTCGGAGTTTCTGTGCCAATTTGGCATGTTTGCATGCAAATGCACTGATCTAGCCCGCGAAACGGCGATTCCGCACAGAAATTCATTTGTGAAACAAATAATCGTCGAATCTGACATAAGCTCGAATAAATCGTGATCGTGCTTGCCGAATCGGAGTTTTCGTGCCAATTTCGTATATTTGCATGCAAATGCACTGATCTAGCGCGCGAAACAGCGATTCCGCACAGAAATACACTTCTCAAACGAAGAATCGTCGAATCTGACATAATCTCGAATAAATCGTGGTCGTGCTTGCCGAATCGGAGTTTCCGTGCCAATTTCGTATATTTGAATACAAATGCACTGATCTAGCACGCTAAACAGCGATTCCGTACAGAAATTCATTTGTGAAACGAATAATCGTCGAATCTGACATAGGCTCGAATAAATTGTGATCGTGCTTGCCGGGTCGGAGTTTCAATTCCAATTTCGCATACTTGCATGCAAATGCACTGATATAGCACGCGAAACAGCGATTCCGCACAGTAATACACTTCTGAAACGAAGAATCGTCGAATCTGACATAAGCTCGAATAAATCGTGGTCGTGCTTGCCGAATCGGAGTTTCCGTACCAATTTCGCATATTTGCATACAAATGCACTGATCTAGCACGCTAAACAGCGATTCCGCACAGAAATTCATTGTGAAACAAATAATCGTCGAATCTGACATAAGCTCGAATAAATCGTGATCGTGCTTGCCGAATCGGAGTTTTCGTGCCAATTTCGTATATTTGCATGCAAATGCACTGATCTAGCGCGCGAGACAGCGATTCCGCACAGAAATACACTTCTGAAACGAAGAATCGTCGAATCTGACATAATCTCGAATAAATCGTGGTCGTGCTTGCCGAATCGGAGTTTCCGTGCCAATTTCGTATATTTGAATACAAATGCACTGATCTAGCACGCTAAACAGCGATTCCGTACAGAAATTCATTTGTGAAACGAATAATCGTCGAATCTGACATAGGCTCGAATAAATTGTGATCGTGCTTGCCGGGTCGGAGTTTCATTTCCAATTTCGCATACTAGCATGCAAATGCACTGATATAGCACGCGAAACAGCGATTCCGCACAGTAATACACTTCTGAAACGAAGAATCGTCGAATCTGACATAAGCTCGAATAAATCGTGGTCGTGCTTGCCGAATCGGAGTTTCCGTACCAATTTCGCATATTTGCATACAAATGCACTGATCTAGCACGCTAAACAGCGATTCCGTACAGAAATTCATTTGTGAAACGAATAATCGTCGAATCTGACATAAGCTCGAATAAACCATGATCGTGCTTGCCAAATCGGAGATTTCGTGCCAATTTCGCATATTTGCATGCAAATGCACTGATCTAGCGCGCGAAACAGCGATTCCGCACAGAAATACACTTCTGAAACGAAGAATGTCGAAACTGACATAGGCTCGAATAAATTGTGATCGTGCTTGCCGGGTCGGAGTTTCTATTAAAATTTCGCATACTTGCATGCAAATGCACTGATATAGCACGCGAAACAGCGATTCCGCACAGAAATACACTTCTGAAACGAAGAATCGTTGAATCTGACATAAGCTCGAATAAATCGTGATCGTGCTTGCCGAATCGGAGTTTCCGTGCCAATTTCGCATATCTGCATACAAATGCACTGATCTAGCACGCGAAACAGCGATTCCGCACAGAAATACACTTCTGAAACAAAGAATCGTCGAATCTGACATAGGCTCGAATAAATTGTGATCGTGCTTGCCGGGTCGAAGTTTCTATTAAAATTTCGCATACTTGCATGCAAATGCACTGATATAGCACGCGAAACAGCGATTCCGCAAAGAAATACACTTCTGAAACGAAGAATCGTCGAATCTGACATAAGCTGGAATAAATTGTGATCGTGCTTGCCGGGTCGGAGTTTCTATTAAAATTTCGCATACTTGCATGCAAATGCACTGATATAGCACGCGAAACAGCGATTCCGCACAGAAATACACTTCTGAAACGAAGAATCGTCGAATCTGACATAAGCTGGAATAAATTGTGATCGTGCTTGCCGGGTCGGAGTTTCTATTAAAATTTCGCATACTTGCATGCAAATGCACTGATATAGCACGCGAAACAGCGATTCCGCACAGAAATACACTTCTGAAACGAAGAATCGTCGAATCTGACATAAGCTCGTATAAATCGTGATCGTCCTTGCCGAATCGGAGTTTTCGTGCCAATTTCGCATATTTGCATGCAAATGCACTGATCTAGCACGCGAAACAGCGATTCCGCAAAGAAATACACTTCTGAAACGAAGAATCGTCGAATCTGCCATAAGCTCGATTAAATCGCGATCGTGCTTGTCGGGTCGTGGTTTCTATTCCAATTTCTCATACTTGTATGCAAATGCACTGATCTAGCACGCGAAACAGCGATTGCGCACTGAAATACACTTCTGAAACGAAGAATCGTCGAATCTGACATAGGCTCGAATAAATTGTGATCGTGCTTGCCTGGTCGGAGTTTCTGTCCAATTTCGCATATTTGCATGCAAATGCACTGATCTAGCACGCGAAACAGCGATTCCGCACAGAAATACACTTCTGAAACGAAGAATCGTCGAATCTGACATAGGCTCGAATAAATTGTGATCGTGCTTGACGGGTCGGAGTTTCTGTGCCAATTTGGCATGTTTGCATGCAAATGCACTGATCTAGCCCGCGAAACGGCGATTCCGCACAGAAATTCATTTGTGAAACAAATAATCGTCGAATCTGACATAAGCTCGAATAAATCGTGATCGTGCTTGCCGAATCGGAGTTTTCGTGCCAATTTCGTATATTTGCATGCAAATGCACTGATCTAGCGCGCGAAACAGCGATTCCGCACAGAAATACACTTCTCAAACGAAGAATCGTCGAATCTGACATAATCTCGAATAAATCGTGGTCGTGCTTGCCGAATCGGAGTTTCCGTGCCAATTTCGTATATTTGAATACAAATGCACTGATCTAGCACGCTAAACAGCGATTCCGTACAGAAATTCATTTGTGAAACGAATAATCGTCGAATCTGACATAGGCTCGAATAAATCGTGGTCGTGCTTGCCGAATCGGAGTTTCCGTGCCAATTTCGTATATTTGAATACAAATGCACTGATCTAGCACGCTAAACAGCGATTCCGTACAGAAATTCATTTGTGAAACGAATAATCGTCGAATCTGACATAGGCTCGAATAAATTGTGATCGTGCTTGCCGGGTCGAAGTTTCTATTAAAATTTCGCATACTTGCATGCAAATGCACTGATATAGCACGCGAAACAGCGATTCCGCAAAGAAATACACTTCTGAAACGAAGAATCGTCGAATCTGACATAAGCTGGAATAAATTGTGATCGTGCATGCCGGGTCGGAGTTTCTATTAAAATTTCGCATACTTGCATGCAAATGCACTGATATAGCACGCGAAACAGCGATTCCGCACAGAAATACACTTCTGAAACGAAGAATCGTCGAATCTGACATAAGCTGGAATAAATTGTGATCGTGCTTGCCGGGTCGGAGTTTCTATTAAAATTTCGCATACTTGCATGCAAATGCACTGATATAGCACGCGAAACAGCGATTCCGCACAGAAATACACTTCTGGAACGAAGAATCGTCGAATCTGACATAAGCTCGTATAAATCGTGATCGTCCTTGCCGAATCGGAGTTTTCGTGCCAATTTCGCATATTTGCATGCAAATGCACTGATCTAGCACGCGAAACAGCGATTCCGCAAAGAAATACACTTCTGAAACGAAGAATCGTCGAATCTGCCATAAGCTCGATTAAATCGCGATCGTGCTTGTCGGGTCGTGGTTTCTATTCCAATTTCTCATACTTGTATGCAAATGCACTGATCTAGCACGCGAAACAGCGATTCCGCACTGAAATACACTTCTGAAACGAAGAATCGTCGAATCTGACATAGGCTCGAATAAATTGTGATCGTGCTTGCCTGGTCGGAGTTTCTGTCCAATTTCGCATATTTGCATGCAAATGCACTGATCTAGCACGCGAAACAGCGATTCCGCACAGAAATACACTTCTGAAACGAAGAATCGTCGACTCTGACATAGGCTCGAATAAATTGTGATCGTGCTTGACGGGTCGGAGTTTCTGTGCCAATTTGGCATGTTTGCATGCAAATGCACTGATCTAGCCCGCGAAACGGCGATTCCGCACAGAAATTCATTTGTGAAACAAATAATCGTCGAATCTGACATAAGCTCGAATAAATCGTGATCGTGCTTGCCGAATCGGAGTTTTCGTGCCAATTTCGTATATTTGCATGCAAATGCACTGATCTAGCGCGCGAAACAGCGATTCCGCACAGAAATACACTTCTCAAACGAAGAATCGTCGAATCTGACATAATCTCGAATAAATCGTGGTCGTGCTTGCCGAATCGGAGTTTCCGTGCCAATTTCGTATATTTGAATACAAATGCACTGATCTAGCACGCTAAACAGCGATTCCGTACAGAAATTCATTTGTGAAACGAATAATCGTCGATTCTGACATAGGCTCGAATAAATTGTGATCGTGCTTGCCGGGTCGGAGTTTCAATTCCAATTTCGCATACTTGCATGCAAATGCACTGATATAGCACGCGAAACAGCGATTCCGCACAGTAATACACTTCTGAAACGAAGAATCGTCGAATCTGACATAAGCTCGAATAAATCGTGGTCGTGCTTGCCGAATCGGAGTTTCCGTACCAATTTCGCATATTTGCATACAAATGCACTGATCTAGCACGCTAAACAGCGATTCCGCACAGAAATTCATTTGTGAAACAAATAATCGTCGAATCTGACATAAGCTCGAATAAATCGTGATCGTGCTTGCCGAATCGGAGTTTTCGTGCCAATTTCGTATATTTGCATGCAAATGCACTGATCTAGCGCGCGAGACAGCGATTCCGCACAGAAATACACTTCTGAAACGAAGAATCGTCGAATCTGACATAATCTCGAATAAATCGTGGTCGTGCTTGCCGAATCGGAGTTTCCGTGCCAATTTCGTATATTTGAATACAAATGCACTGATCTAGCACGCTAAACAGCGATTCCGTACAGAAATTCATTTGTGAAACGAATAATCGTCGAATCTGACATAGGCTCGAATAAATTGTGATCGTGCTTGCCGGGTCGGAGTTTCATTTCCAATTTCGCATACTAGCATGCAAATGCACTGATATAGCACGCGAAACAGCGATTCCGCACAGTAATACACTTCTGAAACGAAGAATCGTCGAATCTGACATAAGCTCGAATAAATCGTGGTCGTGCTTGCCGAATCGGAGTTTCCGTACCAATTTCGCATATTTGCATACAAATGCACTGATCTAGCACGCTAAACAGCGATTCCGTACAGAAATTCATTTGTGAAACGAATAATCGTCGAATCTGACATAAGCTCGAATAAACCATGATCGTGCTTGCCAAATCGGAGATTTCGTGCCAATTTCGCATATTTGCATGCAAATGCACTGATCTAGCGCGCGAAACAGCGATTCCGCACAGAAATACACTTCTGAAACGAAGAATGTCGAAACTGACATAGGCTCGGATAAATTGTGATCGTGCTTGCCGGGTCGGAGTTTCTATTAAAATTTCGCATACTTGCATGCAAATGCACTGATATAGCACGCGAAACAGCGATTCCGCACAGAAATAGCACTTCTGAAACGAAGAATCGTCGAATCTGACATAAGCTCGAATAAATCGTGATCGTGCTTGCCGAATCGGAGTTTCCGTGCCAATTTCGCATATCTGCATACAAATGCACTGATCTAGCACGCGAAACAGTGATTCCGCACAGAAATACACTTCTGAAACAAAGAATCGTCGAATCTGACATAGGCTCGAATAAATTGTGATCGTGCTTGCCGGGTCGAAGTTTCTATTATAATTTCGCATACTTGCATGCAAATGCACTGATATAGCACGCGAAACAGCGATTCCGCAAAGAAATACACTTCTGAAACGAAGAATCGTCGAATCTGACATAAGCTCGAATAAATCGTGATCGTGCTTGCCGAATCGGAGTTTCCGTGCCAATTTCGCATATCTGCATACAAATGCACTGATCTAGCACGCGAAACAGTGATTCCGCACAGAAATACACTTCTGAAACAAAGAATCGTCGAATCTGACATAGGCTCGAATAAATTGTGATCGTGCTTGCCGGGTCGAAGTTTCTATTATAATTTCGCATACTTGCATGCAAATGCACTGATATAGCACGCGAAACAGCGATTCCGCACAGAAATACACTTCTGAAACGAAGAATCGTCGAATCTGACATAAGCTGGAATAAATTGTGATCGTGCTTGCCGGGTCGGAGTTTCTATTAAAATTTCGCATACTTGCATGCAAATGCACTGATATAGCACGCGAAACAGCGATTCCGCACAGAAATACACTTCTGAAACGAAGAATCGTCGAATCTGACATAGGCTCGAATAAATTGTGATCGTGCTTGCCTGGTCGGAGTTTCTGTCCAATTTCGCATATTTGCATGCAAATGCACTGATCTAGCACGCGAAACAGCGATTCCGCACAGAAATACACTTCTGAAACGAAGAATCGTCGAATCTGACATAACGTCGAATAAATCGTGACCGTGCTTGCCGTGTCGGAGTTTCTATTCCAATTTGGCATACTTGCCTGCAAATGCACTGATCTAGCGCGCGAAACAGCGATTCCGCACAGAAATACACTTCTGAAACGAAGAATCGTCGAATCTGACGTAAGCTCGAATAAATCGTGATCGTGCTTGCCAAATCGGAGTTTCCGTGCCAATTTCGTATATTTGCATGCAAATGCACTGATCTAGCGCGCGAAACGGCGATTCCGCACAGAAATACACTTCTCAAACGAAGAATCGTCGAATCTGACATAATCTCGAATAAATCGTGGTCGTGCTTGCCGAATCGGAGTTTCCGTGCCAATTTCGTATATTTGAATACAAATGCACTGATCTAGCACGCTAAACAGCGATTCCGTACAGAAATTCATTTGTGAAACGAATAATCGTCGAATCTGACATAGGCTCGAATAAATTGTGATCGTGCTTGCCGGGTCGGAGTTTCAATTCCAATTTCGCATACTTGCATGCAAATGCACTGATATAGCATGCGAAACAGCGATTCCGCACAGTAATACATTTATGAAACGAAGAATCGTCGAATCTGACATAAGCTCGAATAAATCGTGGTCGTGCTTGCCGAATCGGAGTTTCCGTACCAATTTCGCATATTTGCATACAAATGCACTGATCTAGCACGCTAAACAGCGATTCCGCACAGAAATTCATTTGTGAAACAAATAATCGTCGAATCTGACATAAGCTCGAATAAATCGTGATCGTGCTTGCCGAATCGGAGTTTTCGTGCCAATTTCGTATATTTGCATGCAAATGCACTGATCTAGCGCGCGAGACAGCGATTCCGCACAGAAATACACTTCTCAAACGAAGAATCGTCGAATCTGACATAATCTCGAATAAATCGTGGTCGTGCTTGCCGAATCGGAGTTTCCGTGCCAATTTCGTATATTTGAATACAAATGCACTGATCTAGCACGCTAAACAGCGATTCCGTACAGAAATTCATTTGTGAAACGAATAATCGTCGAATCTGACATAGGCTCGAATAAATTGTGATCGTGCTTGCCGGGTCGGAGTTTCAATTCCAATTTCGCATACTTGCATGCAAATGCACTGATATAGCACGCGAAACAGCGATTCCGCACAGTAATACACTTCTGAAACGAAGAATCGTCGAATCTGACATAAGCTCGAATAAATCGTGGTCGTGGTTGCCGAATCGGAGTTTCCGTACCAATTTCGCATATTTGCATACGAATGCACTGATCTAGACCGCGAAACGGCGATTCCGCACAGAAATTCATTTGTGAAACAAATAATCGTCGAATCTGACATAATCTCGAATAAATCGTGGTCGTGCTTGCCGAATCGGAGTTTCCGTGCCAATTTCGTATATTTGAATACAAATGCACTGATCTAGCACGCTAAACAGCGATTCCGTACAGAAATTCATTTGTGAAACGAATAATCGTCGAATCTGACATAGGCTCGGATAAATTGTGATCGTGCTTGCCGGGTCGGAGTTTCAATTCCAATTTCGCATACTTGCATGCAAATGCACTGATATAGCACGCGAAACAGCGATTCCGCACAGTAATACACTTCTGAAACGAAGAATCGTCGAATCTGGCATAAGCTCGAATAAATCGTGGTCGTGGTTGCCGAATCGGAGTTTCCGTACCAATTTCGCATATTTGCATACGAATGCACTGATCTAGCCCGCGAAACGGCGATTCCGCACAGAAATTCATTTGTGAAACAAATAATCGTCGAATCTGACATAAGCTCGAATAAATCGTGATCGTGCTTGCCGAATCGGAGTTTTCGTGCCAATTTCGTATATTTGCATGCAAATGCACTGATCTAGCACGCTAAACAGCGATTCCGCACAGAAATACACTTCTGAAACGAAGAATCGTCGAATCTGACATAAGCTCGAATAAATCGTGGTCGTGCTTGCCGAATCGGAGTTTCCGTACCAATTTCGCATATTTGCATACAAATGCACTGATCTAGCACGCTAAACAGCGATTCCGTACAGAAATTCATTTGTGAAACGAATAATCGTCGAATCTGACATAGGCTCGAATAAATTGTGATCGTGCTTGCCGGGTCGGAGTTTCTATTAAAATTTCGCATACTTGCATGCAAATGCACTGATATAGCACGCGAAACAGCGATTCCGCACAGAAATACACTTCTGAAACGAAGAATCGTCGAATCTGACATAGGCTCGAATAAATTGTGATCGTGCTTGCCTGGTCGGAGTTTCTGTCCAATTTCGCATATTTGCATGCAAATGCACTGATCTAGCACGCGAAACAGCGATTCCGCACAGAAATACACTTCTGAAACGAAGAATCGTCGAATCTGACATAACGTCGAATAAATCGTGACCGTGCTTGCCGTGTCGGAGTTTCTATTCCAATTTGGCATACTTGCCTGCAAATGCACTGATCTAGCGCGCGAAACAGCGATTCCGCACAGAAATACACTTCTGAAACGAAGAATCGTCGAATCTGACATAAGCTCGAATAAATCGTGATCGTGCTTGCCGAATCGGAGTTTCCGTGCCAATTTCGCATATCTGCATACAAATGCACTGATCTACTACGCGAAACAGAGATTCCGCACAGAAATACACTTCTGAAACGAAGAATCGTCGAATCTGACATAAGCTCGAATAAATCGTGATCGTGCTTGCCGAATCGGAGTTTCCGTGCCAATTTCGCATATCTGCATACAAATGCACTGATCTACTACGCGAATCAGCGATTCCGCACAGAAATACACTTCTGAAACGAAGAATGTCGAAACTGACATAGGCTCGAATAAATTGTGATCGTGCTTGCCGGGTCGGAGTTTCTATTAAAATTTCGCATACTTGCATGCAAATGCAGTGATATAGCACGCGAAACAGCGATTCCGCACAGAAATACACTTCTGAAACGAAGAATCGTCGAATCTGACATAAGCTCGAATAAATTGTGATCGTGCTTGCCGGGACGGAGTTTCTATTAAAATTTCGCATACTTGCATGCAAATGCACTGATATAGCACGCGAAACAGCGATTCCGCACAGAAATACACTTCTGAAACGAAGAATCGTCGAAACTGACATAAGCTCGAATAAATCGTGGTCGTGCTTGCCGAATCGGAGTTTCCGTACCAATTTCGCATATTTGCATACAAATGCACTGATCTAGCACGCTAAACAGCGATTCCGTACAGAAATTCATTTGTGAAACGAATAATCGTCGAATCTGACATAAGCTCGAATAAACCATGATCGTGCTTGCCAAATCGGAGATTTCGTGCCAATTTCGCATATTTGCATGCAAATGCACTGATCTAGCGCGCGAAACAGCGATTCCGCACAGAAATACACTTCTGAAACGAAGAATGTCGAAACTGACATAGGCTCGAATAAATTGTGATCGTGCTTGCCGGGTCGGAGTTTCTATTAAAATTTCGCATACTTGCATGCAAATGCACTGATATAGCACGCGAAACAGCGATTCCGCACAGAAATACACTTCTGAAACGAAGAATCGTCGAATCTGACATAAGCTCGAATAAATCGTGATCGTGCTTGCCGAATCGGAGTTTCCGTGCCAATTTCGCATATCTGCATACAAATGCACTGATCTAGCACGCGAAACAGCGATTCCGCACAGAAATACACTTCTGAAACAAAGAATCGTCGAATCTGACATAGGCTCGAATAAATTGTGATCGTGCTTGCCGGGTCGAAGTTTCTATTAAAATTTCGCATACTTGCATGCAAATGCACTGATATAGCACGCGAAACAGCGATTCCGCAAAGAAATACACTTCTGAAACGAAGAATCGTCGAATCTGACATAAGCTGGAATAAATTGTGATCGTGCTTGCCGGGTCGGAGTTTCTATTAAAATTTCGCATACTTGCATGCAAATGCACTGATATAGCACGCGAAACAGCGATTCCGCACAGAAATACACTTCTGAAACGAAGAATCGTCGAATCTGACATAAGCTGGAATAAATTGTGATCGTGCTTGCCGGGTCGGAGTTTCTATTAAAATTTCGCATACTTGCATGCAAATGCACTGATATAGCACGCGAAACAGCGATTCCGCACAGAAATACACTTCTGAAACGAAGAATCGTCGAATCTGACATAAGCTCGTATAAATCGTGATCGTCCTTGCCGAATCGGAGTTTTCGTGCCAATTTCGCATATTTGCATGCAAATGCACTGATCTAGCACGCGAAACAGCGATTCCGCAAAGAAATACACTTCTGAAACGAAGAATCGTCGAATCTGCCATAAGCTCGATTAAATCGCGATCGTGCTTGTCGGGTCGTGGTTTCTATTCCAATTTCTCATACTTGTATGCAAATGCACTGATCTAGCACGCGAAACAGCGATTGCGCACTGAAATACACTTCTGAAACGAAGAATCGTCGAATCTGACATAGGCTCGAATAAATTGTGATCGTGCTTGCCTGGTCGGAGTTTCTGTCCAATTTCGCATATTTGCATGCAAATGCACTGATCTAGCACGCGAAACAGCGATTCCGCACAGAAATACACTTCTGAAACGAAGAATCGTCGAATCTGACATAGGCTCGAATAAATTGTGATCGTGCTTGACGGGTCGGAGTTTCTGTGCCAATTTGGCATGTTTGCATGCAAATGCACTGATCTAGCCCGCGAAACGGCGATTCCGCACAGAAATTCATTTGTGAAACAAATAATCGTCGAATCTGACATAAGCTCGAATAAATCGTGATCGTGCTTGCCGAATCGGAGTTTTCGTGCCAATTTCGTATATTTGCATGCAAATGCACTGATCTAGCGCGCGAAACAGCGATTCCGCACAGAAATACACTTCTCAAACGAAGAATCGTCGAATCTGACATAATCTCGAATAAATCGTGGTCGTGCTTGCCGAATCGGAGTTTCCGTGCCAATTTCGTATATTTGAATACAAATGCACTGATCTAGCACGCTAAACAGCGATTCCGTACAGAAATTCATTTGTGAAACGAATAATCGTCGAATCTGACATAGGCTCGAATAAATTGTGATCGTGCTTGCCGGGTCGGAGTTTCATTTCCAATTTCGCATACTAGCATGCAAATGCACTGATATAGCACGCGAAACAGCGATTCCGCACAGTAATACACTTCTGAAACGAAGAATCGTCGAATCTGACATAAGCTCGAATAAATCGTGGTCGTGCTTGCCGAATCGGAGTTTCCGTACCAATTTCGCATATTTGCATACAAATGCACTGATCTAGCACGCTAAACAGCGATTCCGTACAGAAATTCATTTGTGAAACGAATAATCGTCGAATCTGACATAAGCTCGAATAAACCATGATCGTGCTTGCCAAATCGGAGATTTCGTGCCAATTTCGCATATTTGCATGCAAATGCACTGATCTAGCGCGCGAAACAGCGATTCCGCACAGAAATACACTTCTGAAACGAAGAATGTCGAAACTGACATAGGCTCGAATAAATTGTGATCGTGCTTGCCGGGTCGGAGTTTCTATTAAAATTTCGCATACTTGCATGCAAATGCACTGATATAGCACGCGAAACAGCGATTCCGCACAGAAATACACTTCTGAAACGAAGAATCGTCGAATCTGACATAAGCTCGAATAAATCGTGATCGTGCTTGCCGAATCGGAGTTTCCGTGCCAATTTCGCATATCTGCATACAAATGCACTGATCTAGCACGCGAAACAGTGATTCCGCACAGAAATACACTTCTGAAACAAAGAATCGTCGAATCTGACATAGGCTCGAATAAATTGTGATCGTGCTTGCCGGGTCGAAGTTTCTATTATAATTTCGCATACTTGCATGCAAATGCACTGATATAGCACGCGAAACAGCGATTCCGCAAAGAAATACACTTCTGAAACGAAGAATCGTCGAATCTGACATAAGCTCGAATAAATCGTGATCGTGCTTGCCGAATCGGAGTTTCCGTGCCAATTTCGCATATCTGCATACAAATGCACTGATCTACTACGCGAAACAGCGATTCCGCACAGAAATACACTTCTGAAACGAAGAATGTCGAAACTGACATAGGCTCGAATAAATTGTGATCGTGCTTGCCGGGTCGGAGTTTCTATTAAAATTTCGCATACTTGCATGCAAATGCACTGATATAGCACGCGAAACAGCGATTCCGCACAGAAATACACTTCTGAAACGAAGAATCGTCGAATCTGACATAAGCTGGAATAAATTGTGATCGTGCTTGCCGGGTCGGAGTTTCTATTAAAATTTCGCATACTTGCATGCAAATGCACTGATATAGCACGCGAAACAGCGATTCCGCACAGAAATACACTTCTGAAACGAAGAATCGTCGAATCTGACATAGGCTCGAATAAATTGTGATCGTGCTTGCCTGGTCGGAGTTTCTGTCCAATTTCGCATATTTGCATGCAAATGCACTGATCTAGCACGCGAAACAGCGATTCCGCACAGAAATACACTTCTGAAACGAAGAATCGTCGAATCTGACATAACGTCGAATAAATCGTGACCGTGCTTGCCGTGTCGGAGTTTCTATTCCAATTTGGCATACTTGCCTGCAAATGCACTGATCTAGCGCGCGAAACAGCGATTCCGCACAGAAATACACTTCTGAAACGAAGAATCGTCGAATCTGACGTAAGCTCGAATAAATCGTGATCGTGCTTGCCAAATCGGAGTTTCCGTGCCAATTTCGTATATTTGCATGCAAATGCACTGATCTAGCGCGCGAAACGGCGATTCCGCACAGAAATACACTTCTCAAACGAAGAATCGTCGAATCTGACATAATCTCGAATAAATCGTGGTCGTGCTTGCCGAATCGGAGTTTCCGTGCCAATTTCGTATATTTGAATACAAATGCACTGATCTAGCACGCTAAACAGCGATTCCGTACAGAAATTCATTTGTGAAACGAATAATCGTCGAATCTGACATAGGCTCGAATAAATTGTGATCGTGCTTGCCGGGTCGGAGTTTCAATTCCAATTTCGCATACTTGCATGCAAATGCACTGATATAGCATGCGAAACAGCGATTCCGCACAGTAATACATTTATGAAACGAAGAATCGTCGAATCTGACATAAGCTCGAATAAATCGTGGTCGTGCTTGCCGAATCGGAGTTTCCGTACCAATTTCGCATATTTGCATACAAATGCACTGATCTAGCACGCTAAACAGCGATTCCGCACAGAAATTCATTTGTGAAACAAATAATCGTCGAATCTGACATAAGCTCGAATAAATCGTGATCGTGCTTGCCGAATCGGAGTTTTCGTGCCAATTTCGTATATTTGCATGCAAATGCACTGATCTAGCGCGCGAGACAGCGATTCCGCACAGAAATACACTTCTCAAACGAAGAATCGTCGAATCTGACATAATCTCGAATAAATCGTGGTCGTGCTTGCCGAATCGGAGTTTCCGTGCCAATTTCGTATATTTGAATACAAATGCACTGATCTAGCACGCTAAACAGCGATTCCGTACAGAAATTCATTTGTGAAACGAATAATCGTCGAATCTGACATAGGCTCGAATAAATTGTGATCGTGCTTGCCGGGTCGGAGTTTCAATTCCAATTTCGCATACTTGCATGCAAATGCACTGATATTGCACGCGAAACAGCGATTCCGCACAGTAATACACTTCTGAAACGAAGAATCGTCGAATCTGACATAAGCTCGAATAAATCGTGGTCGTGGTTGCCGAATCGGAGTTTCCGTACCAATTTCGCATATTTGCATACGAATGCACTGATCTAGACCGCGAAACGGCGATTCCGCACAGAAATTCATTTGTGAAACAAATAATCGTCGAATCTGACATAATCTCGAATAAATCGTGGTCGTGCTTGCCGAATCGGAGTTTCCGTGCCAATTTCGTATATTTGAATACAAATGCACTGATCTAGCACGCTAAACAGCGATTCCGTACAGAAATTCATTTGTGAAACGAATAATCGTCGAATCTGACATAGGCTCGGATAAATTGTGATCGTGCTTGCCGGGTCGGAGTTTCAATTCCAATTTCGCATACTTGCATGCAAATGCACTGATATAGCACGCGAAACAGCGATTCCGCACAGTAATACACTTCTGAAACGAAGAATCGTCGAATCTGGCATAAGCTCGAATAAATCGTGGTCGTGGTTGCCGAATCGGAGTTTCCGTACCAATTTCGCATATTTGCATACGAATGCACTGATCTAGCCCGCGAAACGGCGATTCCGCACAGAAATTCATTTGTGAAACAAATAATCGTCGAATCTGACATAAGCTCGAATAAATCGTGATCGTGCTTGCCGAATCGGAGTTTTCGTGCCAATTTCGTATATTTGCATGCAAATGCACTGATCTAGCACGCTAAACAGCGATTCCGCACAGAAATACACTTCTGAAACGAAGAATCGTCGAATCTGACATAAGCTCGAATAAATCGTGGTCGTGCTTGCCGAATCGGAGTTTCCGTACCAATTTCGCATATTTGCATACAAATGCACTGATCTAGCACGCTAAACAGCGATTCCGTACAGAAATTCATTTGTGAAACGAATAATCGTCGAATCTGACATAGGCTCGAATAAATTGTGATCGTGCTTGCCGGGTCGGAGTTTCTATTAAAATTTCGCATACTTGCATGCAAATGCACTGATATAGCACGCGAAACAGCGATTCCGCACAGAAATACACTTCTGAAACGAAGAATCGTCGAATCTGACATAGGCTCGAATAAATTGTGATCGTGCTTGCCTGGTCGGAGTTTCTGTCCAATTTCGCATATTTGCATGCAAATGCACTGATCTAGCACGCGAAACAGCGATTCCGCACAGAAATACACTTCTGAAACGAAGAATCGTCGAATCTGACATAACGTCGAATAAATCGTGACCGTGCTTGCCGTGTCGGAGTTTCTATTCCAATTTGGCATACTTGCCTGCAAATGCACTGATCTAGCGCGCGAAACAGCGATTCCGCACAGAAATACACTTCTGAAACGAAGAATCGTCGAATCTGACGTAAGCTCGAATAAATCGTGATCGTGCTTGCCAAATCGGAGTTTCCGTGCCAATTTCGTATATTTGCATGCAAATGCACTGATCTAGCGCGCGAAACAGCGATTCCGCACAGAAATACACTTCTCAAACGAAGAATCGTCGAATCTGACATAATCTCGAATAAATCGTGGTCGTGCTTGCCGAATCGGAGTTTCCGTGCCAATTTCGTATATTTGAATACAAATGCACTGATCTAGCACGCTAAACAGCGATTCCGTACAGAAATTCATTTGTGAAACGAATAATCGTCGAATCTGACATAGGCTCGAATAAATTGTGATCGTGCTTGCCGGGTCGGAGTTTCAATTCAATTTCGCATACTTGCATGCAAATGCACTGATATAGCATGCGAAACAGCGATTCCGCACAGTAATACACTTATGAAACGAAGAATCGTCGAATCTGACATAAGCTCGAATAAATCGTGGTCGTGCTTGCCGAATCGGAGTTTCCGTACCAATTTCGCATATTTGCATACAAATGCACTGATCTAGCACGCTAAACAGCGATTCCGCACAGAAATTCATTTGTGAAACAAATAATCGTCGAATCTGACATAAGCTCGAATAAATCGTGATCGTGCTTGCCGAATCGGAGTTTTCGTGCCAATTTCGTATATTTGCATGCAAATGCACTGATCTAGCGCGCGAGACAGCGATTCCGCACAGAAATACACTTCTCAAACGAAGAATCGTCGAATCTGACATAATCTCGAATAAATCGTGGTCGTGCTTGCCGAATCGGAGTTTCCGTGCCAATTTCGTATATTTGAATACAAATGCACTGATCTAGCACGCTAAACAGCGATTCCGTACAGAAATTCATTTGTGAAACGAATAATCGTCGAATCTGACATAGGCTCGAATAAATTGTGATCGTGCTTGCCGGGTCGGAGTTTCAATTCCAATTTCGCATACTTGCATGCAAATGCACTGATATAGCACGCGAAACAGCGATTCCGCACAGTAATACACTTCTGAAACGAAGAATCGTCGAATCTGACATAAGCTCGAATAAATCGTGGTCGTGGTTGCCGAATCGGAGTTTCCGTACCAATTTCGCATATTTGCATACGAATGCACTGATCTAGACCGCGAAACGGCGATTCCGCACAGAAATTCATTTGTGAAACAAATAATCGTCGAATCTGACATAATCTCGAATAAATCGTGGTCGTGCTTGCCGAATCGGAGTTTCCGTGCCAATTTCGTATATTTGAATACAAATGCACTGATCTAGCACGCTAAACAGCGATTCCGTACAGAAATTCATTTGTGAAACGAATAATCGTCGAATCTGACATAGGCTCGGATAAATTGTGATCGTGCTTGCCGGGTCGGAGTTTCAATTCCAATTTCGCATACTTGCATGCAAATGCACTGATATAGCACGCGAAACAGCGATTCCGCACAGTAATACACTTCTGAAACGAAGAATCGTCGAATCTGGCATAAGCTCGAATAAATCGTGGTCGTGGTTGCCGAATCGGAGTTTCCGTACCAATTTCGCATATTTGCATACGAATGCACTGATCTAGCCCGCGAAACGGCGATTCCGCACAGAAATTCATTTGTGAAACAAATAATCGTCGAATCTGACATAAGCTCGAATAAATCGTGATCGTGCTTGCCGAATCGGAGTTTTCGTGCCAATTTCGTATATTTGCATGCAAATGCACTGATCTAGCACGCTAAACAGCGATTCCGCACAGAAATACACTTCTGAAACGAAGAATCGTCGAATCTGACATAAGCTCGAATAAATCGTGGTCGTGCTTGCCGAATCGGAGTTTCCGTACCAATTTCGCATATTTGCATACAAATGCACTGATCTAGCACGCTAAACAGCGATTCCGCACAGGAATTCATTTGTGAAACAAATAATCGTCGAATCTGACATAGGCTCGAATAAATTGTGATCGTGCTTGCCGGGTCGGAGTTTCAATTCCAATTTCGCATACTAGCATGCAAATGCACTGATATAGCACGCGAAATAGCGATTCCGCACAGTAATACACTTCTGAAACGGAGAATCGTCGAATCTGACATAAGCTCGAATATATCGTGGTCGTGCTTGCCGAATCGGAGTTTCCGTACCAATTTCGCATATTTGCATACAAATGCACTGATCTAGCACGCTAAACAGCGATTCCGTACAGAAATTCATTTGTGAAACGAATAATCGTCGAATCTGACATAAGCTCGAATAAACCATGATCGTGCTTGCCAAATCGGAGATTTCGTGCCAATTTCGCATATTTGCATGCAAATGCACTGATCTAGCGCGCGAAACAGCGATTCCGCACAGTAATACACTTATGAAACGAAGAATCGTCGAATCTGACATAAGCTCGAATAAATTGTGATCGTGCTTGACGGGTCGGAGTTTCTGTGCCAATTTGGCATGTTTGCATGCAAATGCACTGATCTAGCCCGCGAAACGGCGATTCCGCACAGAAATTCATTTGTGAAACAAATAATCGTCGAATCTGACATAAGCTCGAATAAATCGTGATCGTGCTTGCCGAATCGGAGTTTTCGTGCCAATTTCGTATATTTGCATGCAAATGCACTGATCTAGCGCGCGAAACAGCGATTCCGCACAGAAATACACTTCTCAAACGAAGAATCGTCGAATCTGACATAATCTCGAATAAATCGTGGTCGTGCTTGCCGAATCGGAGTTTCCGTGCCAATTTCGTATATTTGAATACAAATGCACTGATCTAGCACGCTAAACAGCGATTCCGTACAGAAATTCATTTGTGAAACGAATAATCGTCGAATCTGACATAGGCTCGAATAAATTGTGATCGTGCTTGCCGGGTCGGAGTTTCAATTCCAATTTCGCATACTTGCATGCAAATGCACTGATATAGCACGCGAAACAGCGATTCCGCACAGTAATACACTTCTGAAACGAAGAATCGTCGAATCTGACATAAGCTCGAATAAATCGTGGTCGTGGTTGCCGAATCGGAGTTTCCGTACCAATTTCGCATATTTGCATACGAATGCACTGATCTAGACCGCGAAACGGCGATTCCGCACAGAAATTCATTTGTGAAACAAATAATCGTCGAATCTGACATAATCTCGAATAAATCGTGGTCGTGCTTGCCGAATCGGAGTTTCCGTGCCAATTTCGTATATTTGAATACAAATGCACTGATCTAGCACGCTAAACAGCGATTCCGTACAGAAATTCATTTGTGAAACGAATAATCGTCGAATCTGACATAGGCTCGAATAAATTGTGATCGTGCTTGCCGGGTCGGAGTTTCAATTCCAATTTCGCATACTTGCATGCAAATGCACTGATATAGCACGCGAAACAGCGATTCCGCACAGTAATACACTTCTGAAACGAAGAATCGTCGAATCTGGCATAAGCTCGAATAAATCGTGGTCGTGGTTGCCGAATCGGAGTTTCCGTACCAATTTCGCATATTTGCATACGAATGCACTGATCTAGCCCGCGAAACGGCGATTCCGCACAGAAATTCATTTGTGAAACAAATAATCGTCGAATCTGACATAATCTCGAATAAATCGTGGTCGTGCTTGCCGAATCGGAGTTTCCGTGCCAATTTCGTATATTTGAATACAAATGCACTGATCTAGCACGCTAAACAGCGATTCCGTACAGAAATTCATTTGTGAAACGAATAATCGTCGAATCTGACATAGGCTCGAATAAATTGTGATCGTGCTTGCCGGGTCGGAGTTTCAATTCCAATTTCGCATACTTGCATGCAAATGCACTGATATAGCACGCGAAACAGCGATTCCGCACAGTAATACACTTCTGAAACGAAGAATCGTCGAATCTGGCATAAGCTCGAATAAATCGTGGTCGTGGTTGCCGAATCGGAGTTTCCGTACCAATTTCGCATATTTGCATACGAATGCACTGATCTAGCCCGCGAAACGGCGATTCCGCACAGAAATTCATTTGTGAAACAAATAATCGTCGAATCTGACATAAGCTCGAATAAATCGTGATCGTGCTTGCCGAATCGGAGTTTTCGTGCCAATTTCGTATATTTGCATGCAAATGCACTGATCTAGCACGCTAAACAGCGATTCCGCACAGAAATACACTTCTGAAACGAAGAATCGTCGAATCTGACATAAGCTCGAATAAATCGTGGTCGTGCTTGCCGAATCGGAGTTTCCGTACCAATTTCGCATATTTGCATACAAATGCACTGATCTAGCACGCTAAACAGCGATTCCGTACAGAAATTCATTTGTGAAACGAATAATCGTCGAATCTGACATAATCTCGAATAAATCGTGGTCGTGCTTGCCGAATCGGAGTTTCCGTGCCAATTTCGTATATTTGAATACAAATGCACTGATCTAGCACGCTAAACAGCGATTCCGTACAGAAATTCATTTGTGAAACGAATAATCGTCGAATCTGACATAGGCTCGAATAAATTGTGATCGTGCTTGCCGGGTCGGAGTTTCAATTCCAATTTCGCATACTTGCATGCAAATGCACTGATATAGCACGCGAAACAGCGATTCCGCACAGTAATACACTTCTGAAACGAAGAATCGTCGAATCTGGCATAAGCTCGAATAAATCGTGGTCGTGGTTGCCGAATCGGAGTTTCCGTACCAATTTCGCATATTTGCATACGAATGCACTGATCTAGCCCGCGAAACGGCGATTCCGCACAGAAATTCATTTGTGAAACAAATAATCGTCGAATCTGACATAATCTCGAATAAATCGTGGTCGTGCTTGCCGAATCGGAGTTTCCGTGCCAATTTCGTATATTTGAATACAAATGCACTGATCTAGCACGCTAAACAGCGATTCCGTACAGAAATTCATTTGTGAAACGAATAATCGTCGAATCTGACATAGGCTCGAATAAATTGTGATCGTGCTTGCCGGGTCGGAGTTTCAATTCCAATTTCGCATACTTGCATGCAAATGCACTGATATAGCACGCGAAACAGCGATTCCGCACAGTAATACACTTCTGAAACGAAGAATCGTCGAATCTGGCATAAGCTCGAATAAATCGTGGTCGTGGTTGCCGAATCGGAGTTTCCGTACCAATTTCGCATATTTGCATACGAATGCACTGATCTAGCCCGCGAAACGGCGATTCCGCACAGAAATTCATTTGTGAAACAAATAATCGTCGAATCTGACATAAGCTCGAATAAATCGTGATCGTGCTTGCCGAATCGGAGTTTTCGTGCCAATTTCGTATATTTGCATGCAAATGCACTGATCTAGCACGCTAAATAGCGATTCCGCACAGAAATACACTTCTGAAACGAAGAATCGTCGAATCTGACATAAGCTCGAATAAATCGTGGTCGTGCTTGCCGAATCGGAGTTTCCGTACCAATTTCGCATATTTGCATACAAATGCACTGATCTAGCACGCTAAACAGCGATTCCGCACAGGAATTCATTTGTGAAACAAATAATCGTCGAATCTGACATAGGCTCGAATAAATTGTGATCGTGCTTGCCGGGTCGGAGTTTCAATTCCAATTTCGCATACTAGCATGCAAATGCACTGATATAGCACGCGAAACAGCGATTCCGCACAGTAATACACTTCTGAAACGAAGAATCGTCGAATCTGACATAAGCTCGAATAAATCGTGGTCGTGCTTGCCGAATCGGAGTTTCCGTACCAATTTCGCATATTTGCATACAAATGCACTGATCTAGCACGCTAAACAGCGATTCCGTACAGAAATTCATTTGTGAAACGAATAATCGTCGAATCTGACATAAGCTCGAATAAACCATGATCGTGCTTGCCAAATCGGAGATTTCGTGCCAATTTCGCATATTTGCATGCAAATGCACTGATCTAGCGCGCGAAACAGCGATTCCGCACAGAAATACACTTCAGAAACGAAGAATGTCGAAACTGACATAGGCTCGAATAAATTGTGATCGTGCTTGCCGGGTCGGAGTTTCTATTAAAATTTCGCATACTTGCATGCAAATGCACTGATATAGCACGCGAAACAGCGATTCCGCACAGAAATACACTTCTGAAACGAAGAATCGTCGAATCTGACATAAGCTCGAATAAATCGTGATCGTGCTTGCCGAATCGGAGTTTCCGTGCCAATTTCGCATATCTGCATACAAATGCACTGATCTACTACGCGAAACAGCGATTCCGCACAGAAATACACTTCTGAAACGAAGAATGTCGAAACTGACATAGGCTCGAATAAATTGTGATCGTGCTTGCCGGGTCGGAGTTCCTATTAAAATTTCGCATACTTGCATGCAAATGCACTGATATAGCACGCGAAACAGCGATTCCGCACAGAAATACACTTCTGAAACGAAGAATCGTCGAATCTGACATAAGCTGGAATAAATTGTGATCGTGCTTGCCGGGTCGGAGTTTCTATTAAAATTTCGCATACTTGCATGCAAATGCACTGATATAGCACGCGAAACAGCGATTCCGCACAGAAATTCATTTGTGAAACAAATAATCGTCGAATCTGACATAATCTCGAATAAATCGTGGTCGTGCTTGCCGAATCGGAGTTTCCGTGCCAATTTCGTATATTTGAATACAAATGCACTGATCTAGCACGCTAAACAGCGATTCCGTACAGAAATTCATTTGTGAAACGAATAATCGTCGAATCTGACATAGGCTCGAATAAATTGTGATCGTGCTTGCCGGGTCGGAGTTTCAATTCCAATTTCGCATACTTGCATGCAAATGCACTGATATAGCACGCGAAACAGCGATTCCGCACAGTAATACACTTCTGAAACGAAGAATCGTCGAATCTGGCATAAGCTCGAATAAATCGTGGTCGTGGTCGCCGAATCGGAGTTTCCGTACCAATTTCGCATATTTGCATACGAATGCACTGATCTAGCCCGCGAAACGGCGATTCCGCACAGAAATTCATTTGTGAAACAAATAATCGTCGAATCTGACATAATCTCGAATAAATCGTGGTCGTGCTTGCCGAATCGGAGTTTCCGTGCCAATTTCGTATATTTGAATACAAATGCACTGATCTAGCACGCTAAACAGCGATTCCGTACAGAAATTCATTTGTGAAACGAATAATCGTCGAATCTGACATAGGCTCGAATAAATTGTGATCGTGCTTGCCGGGTCGGAGTTTCAATTCCAATTTCGCATACTTGCATGCAAATGCACTGATATAGCACGCGAAACAGCGATTCCGCACAGTAATACACTTCTGAAACGAAGAATCGTCGAATCTGGCATAAGCTCGAATAAATCGTGGTCGTGGTTGCCGAATCGGAGTTTCCGTACCAATTTCGCATATTTGCATACGAATGCACTGATCTAGCCCGCGAAACGGCGATTCCGCACAGAAATTCATTTGTGAAACAAATAATCGTCGAATCTGACATAAGCTCGAATAAATCGTGATCGTGCTTGCCGAATCGGAGTTTTCGTGCCAATTTCGTATATTTGCATGCAAATGCACTGATCTAGCACGCTAAACAGCGATTCCGCACAGAAATACACTTCTGAAACGAAGAATCGTCGAATCTGACATAAGCTCGAATAAATCGTGGTCGTGCTTGCCGAATCGGAGTTTCCGTACCAATTTCGCATATTTGCATACAAATGCACTGATCTAGCACGCTAAACAGCGATTCCGTACAGAAATTCATTTGTGAAACGAATAATCGTCGAATCTGACATAATCTCGAATAAATCGTGGTCGTGCTTGCCGAATCGGAGTTTCCGTGCCAATTTCGTATATTTGAATACAAATGCACTGATCTAGCACGCTAAACAGCGATTCCGTACAGAAATTCATTTGTGAAACGAATAATCGTCGAATCTGACATAGGCTCGAATAAATTGTGATCGTGCTTGCCGGGTCGGAGTTTCAATTCCAATTTCGCATACTTGCATGCAAATGCACTGATATAGCACGCGAAACAGCGATTCCGCACAGTAATACACTTCTGAAACGAAGAATCGTCGAATCTGGCATAAGCTCGAATAAATCGTGGTCGTGGTTGCCGAATCGGAGTTTCCGTACCAATTTCGCATATTTGCATACGAATGCACTGATCTAGCCCGCGAAACGGCGATTCCGCACAGAAATTCATTTGTGAAACAAATAATCGTCGAATCTGACATAATCTCGAATAAATCGTGGTCGTGCTTGCCGAATCGGAGTTTCCGTGCCAATTTCGTATATTTGAATACAAATGCACTGATCTAGCACGCTAAACAGCGATTCCGTACAGAAATTCATTTGTGAAACGAATAATCGTCGAATCTGACATAGGCTCGAATAAATTGTGATCGTGCTTGCCGGGTCGGAGTTTCAATTCCAATTTCGCATACTTGCATGCAAATGCACTGATATAGCACGCGAAACAGCGATTCCGCACAGTAATACACTTCTGAAACGAAGAATCGTCGAATCTGGCATAAGCTCGAATAAATCGTGGTCGTGGTTGCCGAATCGGAGTTACCGTACCAATTTCGCATATTTGCATACGAATGCACTGATCTAGCCCGCGAAACGGCGATTCCGCACAGAAATTCATTTGTGAAACAAATAATCGTCGAATCTGACATAAGCTCGAATAAATCGTGATCGTGCTTGCCGAATCGGAGTTTTCGTGCCAATTTCGTATATTTGCATGCAAATGCACTGATCTAGCACGCTAAACAGCGATTCCGCACAGAAATACACTTCTGAAACGAAGAATCGTCGAATCTGACATAAGCTCGAATAAATCGTGGTCGTGCTTGCCGAATCGGAGTTTCCGTACCAATTTCGCATATTTGCATACAAATGCACTGATCTAGCACGCTAAACAGCGATTCCGCACAGGAATTCATTTGTGAAACAAATAATCGTCGAATCTGACATAGGCTCGAATAAATTGTGATCGTGCTTGCCGGGTCGGAGTTTCAATTCCAATTTCGCATACTAGCATGCAAATGCACTGATATAGCACGCGAAACAGCGATTCCGCACAGTAATACACTTCTGAAACGAAGAATCGTCGAATCTGACATAAGCTCGAATAAATCGTGGTCGTGCTTGCCGAATCGGAGTTTCCGTACCAATTTCGCATATTTGCATACAAATGCACTGATCTAGCACGCTAAACAGCGATTCCGTACAGAAATTCATTTGTGAAACGAATAATCGTCGAATCTGACATAAGCTCGAATAAACCATGATCGTGCTTGCCAAATCGGAGATTTCGTGCCAATTTCGCATATTTGCATGCAAATGCACTGATCTAGCGCGCGAAACAGCGATTCCGCACAGAAATACACTTCAGAAACGAAGAATGTCGAAACTGACATAGGCTCGAATAAATTGTGATCGTGCTTGCCGGGTCGGAGTTTCTATTAAAATTTCGCATACTTGCATGCAAATGCACTGATATAGCACGCGAAACAGCGATTCCGCACAGAAATACACTTCTGAAACGAAGAATCGTCGAATCTGACATAAGCTCGAATAAATCGTGATCGTGCTTGCCGAATCGGAGTTTCCGTGCCAATTTCGCATATCTGCATACAAATGCACTGATCTACTACGCGAAACAGCGATTCCGCACAGAAATACACTTCTGAAACGAAGAATGTCGAAACTGACATAGGCTCGAATAAATTGTGATCGTGCTTGCCGGGTCGGAGTTCCTATTAAAATTTCGCATACTTGCATGCAAATGCACTGATATAGCACGCGAAACAGCGATTCCGCACAGAAATACACTTCTGAAACGAAGAATCGTCGAATCTGACATAAGCTGGAATAAATTGTGATCGTGCTTGCCGGGTCGGAGTTTCTATTAAAATTTCGCATACTTGCATGCAAATGCACTGATATAGCACGCGAAACAGCGATTCCGCACAGAAATACACTTCTGAAACGAAGAATCGTCGAATCTGACATAAGCTCGAATAAATCGTGATCGTGCTTGCCGAATCGGAGTTTCCGTGCCAATTTCGCATATCTGCATACAAATGCACTGATCTAGCACGCGAAACAGCGATTCCGCACAGAAATACACTTCTGAAACAAAGAATCGTCGAATCTGACATAAGCTCGAATAAATCGTGATCGTGCTTGCCGGGTCGGAGTTTCTATTCCAATTTGGCATACTTGCTTGCAAATGCACTGATCTACTACGCGAAACAGCGATTCCGCACAGAAATTCATTTGTGAAACGAATAATTGTCGAATCTGACATAAGCTCGAATAAATCGTGATCGTCCTTGCCGAATCGGAGTTTTCGTGCCAATTTCGCATATTTGCATGCAAATGCACTGATCTAGCACGCGAAACAGCGATTCCGCAAAGAAATACACTTCTGAAACGAAGAATCGTCGAATCTGCCATAAGCTCGATTAAATCGCGATCGTGCTTGTCGGGTCGTGGTTTCTATTCCAATTTCTCATACTTGTATGCAAATGCACTGATCTAGCACGCGAAACAGCGATTCCGCACTGAAATACACTTCTGAAACGAAGAATCGTCGAATCTGACATAGGCTCGAATAAATTGTGATCGTGCTTGCCTGGTCGGAGTTTCTGTCCAATTTCGCATATTTGCATGCAAATGCACTGATCTAGCACGCGAAACAGCGATTCCGCACCGAAATACACTTCTGAAACGAAGAATCGTCGAATCTGACATAACGTCGAATAAATCGTGACCGTGCTTGCCGTGTCGGAGTTTCTATTCCAATTTGGCATACTTGCCTGCAAATGCACTGATCTAGCGCGCGAAACAGCGATTCCGCACAGAAATACACTTCTGAAACGAAGAATCGTCGAATCTGACGTAAGCTCGAATAAATCGTGATCGTGCTTGCCAAATCGGAGTTTCCGTGCCAATTTCGCATATTTGCATACAAATGCACTGATCTAGCACGCGAAACAGCGATTCCGCACAGAAATACACTTCTGAAACGAAGAATCGTCGAATCTGACATAGGCTCGAATAAATTGTGATCGTGCTTGACGGGTCGGAGTTTCTGTGCCAATTTGGCATGTTTGCATGCAAATGCACTGATCTAGCCCGCGAAACGGCGATTCCGCACAGAAATTCATTTGTGAAACAAATAATCGTCGAATCTGACATAAGCTCGAATAAATCGTGATCGTGCTTGCCGAATCGGAGTTTTCGTGCCAATTTCGTATATTTGCATGCAAATGCACTGATCTAGCGCGCGAAACAGCGATTCCGCACAGAAATACACTTCTCAAACGAAGAATCGTCGAATCTGACATAATCTCGAATAAATCGTGGTCGTGCTTCCCGAATCGGAGTTTCCGTGCCAATTTCGTATATTTGAATACAAATGCACTGATCTAGCACGCTAAACAGCGATTCCGTACAGAAATTCATTTGTGAAACGAATAATCGTCGAATCTGACATAGGCTCGAATAAATTGTGATCGTGCTTGCCGGGTCGGAGTTTCAATTCCAATTTCGCATACTTGCATGCAAATGCACTGATATAGCACGCGAAACAGCGATTCCGCACAGTAATACACTTCTGAAACGAAGAATCGTCGAATCTGGCATAAGCTCGAATAAATCGTGGTCGTGGTTGCCGAATCGGAGTTTCCGTACCAATTTCGCATATTTGCATACGAATGCACTGATCTAGCCCGCGAAACGGCGATTCCGCACAGAAATTCATTTGTGAAACAAATAATCGTCGAATCTGACATAAGCTCGAATAAATCGTG
>NW_027470688.1:0-34249 GCF_051020765.1 Lasioglossum baleicum | reverse complement strand
AATAACTCGACGATTATAACACGCGTCATCTTCCTTTATTTTCGGTACAAACTTCTGCAGATAATTAGACAACGACGCACTCGAAACTTTCGACAGGCAATCTCGTAATTATTGCAAATACTACGTAATTGCGTTAACGATTTTTCTTCGCGCCTCCGCGTAATTCGTCCCTTGACCTTTCGATAAGAATTCTAGAATCACGGATCTCCGTCTACAGCTAGCAAAAACGTTGCATCGGTTGCATACGAAATAAGGCATAAACAGGGAAAATACGGGACTAATCTCTTTCCCCAGCCTCGTTTGTAATATCCTACAGCTTCCGAACTTTCCGCCAATAACGCGCGTAAATAGCAGAGGAAACTTGGCCAACGGAGCCTTATCGCGAAATTATACTTGATCGATAAACCGTAACGTATCTTATCGAATCTAACCAAACAAACTTCTCCGATATTTCGATAAATATTCACGAACCGTTCACTCCTGTTATCGAATCGTTCGTTTGAAAATTTCCCCGAGAAATGGCCATCGTAAACCAGCGGAAGCTGCCCGGTAACCACGAGGAAAGAACATCGGGACACTGAGATTCAATCGCGGAGTGATTCCCGGATCATGGACACTGTGAAAACCTCGAAGGAAGATCGGAGCACGTTTGGAAGGAAGAGTGGCTGGCGGTTCGGCTGGCGACCGATCACGAATCCTCGTCACGTGCTGCACTCGGCTAGAGAGGAACGAAGAAAAACCGAGCCTTTCGCCTTGGTCGCGTCGGAAGATAAACATAGCTGTCGCGAAGTTAATCGACAGCCAATCAGGTCGGGGGAGTGTTCCGGTGTCAGACCAATGAACAGCGAGCCGTTATCAAGCGGCCGGACTCATATAACCGATCGCAAGTCCCGGCTAACGTCCACAAAGGGTTCGCGGACGAGCTTCCACGCGGTCTCTCATTCCCGCCTCCATTTCTTTTTTTTTTTCTCTTCTTCTTCTCTCCTGCGTTCCTTTGATCTCCGTTGCGTTCGGTGCACGGTCCGAACGAGCCAGCGAGTCGGTTTATGCCACCGCGGGACACCTTGGACATCGACACCTTGGATCCCGAGAGGAGCCGTTTTGCACGGGTGGCGTGTGCTGGTAGCGCGACCAGCGAACTGTCAGCGGAAGGCCAAACGCGATCACGTAGCCGTTCGTAAGTGGCGCGCCACGCGTATCAGTCGGTCGGCCGATCGTCGAACGATTCGGCTGCGTGCTGTTGCTGCTGGTGGACGGCCGTTCGAC
Organism: Lasioglossum baleicum; assembly: GCF_051020765.1. NCBI lineage: Eukaryota > Metazoa > Arthropoda > Insecta > Hymenoptera > Halictidae > Lasioglossum > Lasioglossum baleicum. The sequence continues at coordinate 32,983 of NW_027470688.1, read as the reverse complement.
ACCGTCCACGGCGTCTGAGTTCAACCGACCAGGACCGGAAGTGGTTCGTCGACTCTCCACTTGACCAGGCCACGCGCTGCGTGACCCCTTCCAGGAAACACCATGCCAGATGGACTTTTGATCCTGCTCGGCGTCGCTCTGATCGCCTTGACCGATGCCGCCTCGATCGGACATGCCGGCGTCAAGGCCACGGACTGCCATAGGTGAGTGAAAGGGAAACGGCGAAGGTGCAAGGTGCCGCTCGAATCGCTCCTTCCGTGCCCGATTGCTATAGCTTCCCGGCCGGCACTCGTTCCAGAACTTACATACGCGCGCATCGGCTACGCTCTTGGCCCAGAAACTCTTCTCCCTTTGCTTTTTCTTCCTTTTCTCTCTCTCTCTCTCTCTCTCTCTCTCTCTCTCTCTCTTTCTTTCTCGCGCTTTTTGTCCCGCCGCGCACCCTTTCTTCTCTCTTTTCACGTTTTTCCCCGCCCGATGAAGCTCTATTGCTCTTCTTTTCTTCTGTTTTTCCATTCTCGACCGGCGTCTTTGTTTCTACGGCTTTCGGTTTTTGTCCGCTTCGGGGATGAGATGCGCGGAACGGGGATCTTGGGATTGGTGGCGCGCGGTTTGCTTTTTCGACGGATTTCCTCGGCGGGTTCGTAATTTTTTCCCCCGTTTCGAAGATCCCTGCAGAGGAAGGTGCGTCCTGTCGGCCCCTTGTCACTCGCTGCAAATATTCCGCTCTGAACTAACATCGTTGGAAATAAGATACAATTTGCTAGACTCTGTTTGAACTGGAATCGCGAGATGAGCGTACAGAACGATAATTCGATTTATGCATCGTTCTTACGTAAGATATCAATCGTTCGATGCTGGCGTTTATCAGTGATGAGATTTTTCACTGCCGAGTTGCAGCTGTTTTAGTGTAATTTTACCCGGACTTATCGTTCGTTAATGCGAAACAGAAAGTTCCTCGGCGATTAAAGAATAGAGTTTCCCCTTTTACGTTCCGCTCCGGCCGATACGATGCGATTAACAAAGAGGAGTCAATGTCTCGTAAATAACAACGATAATGCTCGAGAGCGAATTTAATACCGTAATGTGTTTACATCAGCTTACAGCGTCGCTTTTGCTACTGGCGTTTTCCTTTCACCTCGCTTCACCAAATTATTTCGGCTACTTACACCGCCGATTTTAAGAGATCTCCGATAAACGAGCGATTTTTCGCCCGTGGCTATAAATAAAATCCGCTTAACGTTCGTTATGCCACGAATGATAACGTTGGCGGGTGTAATTGGTTGCGCGATTGCCATTTTCTTTCTGCTTGTCGGTATTTTCAAGCGCAACGAAATATACAAACGCGCAATTACGTTGATAAAATTCATTTCTAAACAAGCCGATTTTGCAGTACATTATCAGCAACATTCGTGCCCACGACACGGAAATCTCCGAAACCTCAGATAAACTTGGTCTACTTTTTATCCATCGGTATACGTATGTGTATATATGTATATACATAAGTGAGAGTCTCGTGGACGATAAAAAGAAAAAATCCTGATATCGCTGGAGCACTACGTTCCATAGTGATGCAGGAAATACTAGAACATGAACGGCGTTCGAGTCAATTGCTATGAAAACACTCGTTTCCTCTGATTCGAGTATTTGCTCGGTATTTTTATCCGATACATTTTCTCCCAAATAAACATATATTCCTTCTAAAAATTCGAACGCTTTGTAAAATCAAACGTAGTTTTTGTTTCAAAACACACCGTCGGGTTTTCGGGACCCGAAGGAATTTCGGTTACGGATTCATTTCTCGTTTTTCAGGTTTCTCTAATTTTAGCAGAACTTAATCTGCATTTGAAACGTTTCATAGGTCACGGGAATTTGAAGAATATTCACCAACAATTCGAAACGGAAGATTCTAAAATTCGAAAATTAATCCGTCGTGGAAACTCGTCTGACACTGCCAAGGAGATCTCTGAAACTGTTAAATTTCTCGAACATTTCGAGATTCTTCCAGTGAAAGTAAAAATCGATATGTAACGATTCGTGAAACTGTCTGGGGTAAAGATTAAAATTCGCAAGAAATTCCGCGCTGGATATTTTTCAATTTCGCAGACAGTCGATCAGTCGTGCCAAACGTGTTCACGGAAATGAATCACGAAATAAAGATCTCCGCGAAGGAACGAAGAGATTCGACGAAAGAAACCGTACTTCCGTCATCTATTCTCACGATCTGCTGGTTAAAAATAGCACGCGCTTTGTTCCACGATAAATCCTCGCTTCCGGAAATATTCGTCATCTCGTGATCGATCGCGATCAATGAAAGAATTTGATAGATTCCAGTTTCCCGCTGCGAGTGTATTTACCACTTATTCATTGCATGCCTCGTTGTCGCAAGGTTGGCATCTATTCCAGAACTACGTTCGTTATAGAACGGTGCTTAAGTTATTCTTTTTATGCAATCGTTTCACGCGTCCGCCACGTATCATTATGTTCGACCTTTTTGCTTCCATTCGATCGGAGACCGAGCGAAGGAAAACTTGGAGCTGTACGGATATTGGAATGAGAACGGTAATGATAATGAGATCGATAAGATTACAAATTCCCGTGTGTGTACACTTTGTACTCGCTTGGAGGTTTTCGAAGATCCACGGCGACCTTTGCTCGCTGAGATTTCTATCGACCGGAGATGCGAAAAATAATCGATTGTTCTTATTCTCGTCGCAAACACGATAAGACAGGGAATCTCTGTCGATTAAATTTATTTTTATATTCGATGGATAAAGAGTGAAAGATCGGGGAGGAAAGTAAAGGGGTATCGATAAATCGCGAGGCGAAGAAATTGCTCTTAGATAATTTGACGTTCGAGTATCATGGCACTTGAGAGATTAGCGATGCGTATATTTGTTGGTAATAGACTTATCTATCTGCTTATCTGTTCGGCTGTCGAAGTAGGTACTCGTAATTGACAGAAATACCGGTTTTATTTATTCGGTGAGCGGATCGTTGTGTCGCGTTGAATTTTTACAGGGGCACAGTTTATCGATAAACCGTCGATAAAATGCCAGATAAACAACGATTTTCGGAAATTTAACGACACTCCTCGTCCGGTATCGAACGGCAACAAAAGTGACAACGAAAATCGTCATTTGCGTTTTGTCGCGCGATACCAGGCAATCGATAACATTTTCGGCGACGGTTTTTTCAGATGCTCGAAGAAATAACGTATTTTTTAAACACCGCTTCTGATAACATCATCAGAATGGCTGCGAGCCAGATTAAAGCTGAAAAATACGATGGATATTTCGCCAACTGTATCGCTACGTTTATTTACGAATTTTCAAACGTGTCAGAAATATTTTCTAACACGCGTCATCGGTTTTAATCGTTTCTACCGCGATAGTCGCTATTTTTCCACAATGACTATCGACCGAAGTCGTCGCATCGTTTACTTTAATTACATTCGGAACGTAAAACTCTTGCTTCCAAGTTTCGAGCAATTATCAACTTCGTGTGTTTGAGACGGAAGATAAAAACTTCGGCTCCGTGCAGTGATTAACTCCTAGTCAGCCGCCATTTTCTCAAGTCCTCCATCTGTCATTATCTAAGCGAATTTATAATCGCGATACGGCTACTAACGATTTCCCAACGCTCGTATAGTTACCCTATCATTCTGGCTTAATCCATTTAGAAACATTGTATGCAATTATCTTCGACAGCTAGGTACCTCAATTAATCACGATAAACAGCTGATTTTTTCCAACGAACACGTCTATTTAACCATTCACTCATCTACCGAAGACTTCACGTACGTTTCGGTGTTATCGCCAACATGGATAACCAATTATCGTCAACCTTGTTTCACGGTGTATCAACGACGACGCGCGAAAAATTTCCTAGATTCCATCCACGTAAACACTTGTAAACGTCGTTGCTTACAATTAACTCGTTTCTCGTCCTTCTCTCTCTCCCTCTCCTTCTCTCTTCACGTTTTTGTAATAACCAAGTTCGGTTACGAGCTGTTTTAAATATATTTTAAACGGCTATGGCCGCACGAACACGAGCACACGGATAAGAAACGAAGATTTCGAGTGTGCATGATGCAATTTTGTTTGTTACGAATAATCCGTATCGTTTCTGGATATCGATTTCCTGGAATCGAATTGTTTTTGGCTTATCCATCCACGAGTTAATAGCAGAGGTTGGGCATGTAGCCAAACGCGGTATCGCCAGTCTAATACCTCGGGTTGTATCGTTCCTAGGTATTTGTTAAATTTCCCTATGCACGGGTGTTTGAATTCACGCTTATCCTATCAGCTGGAGGGACTATTATCATAGTGATAATTCTCTATTTCAGAGCTGGCATAGTTTTCGTCCGAGCAACAGTCTTTGTTTTCCATTCGTTAGGAGCAAATCCATCGTAACGGTGTATTTTACTCGCAAAAATTCTGTTATCGTTGAACTTGGAGTTAAATAGAATAACAGCTGAACGCTTTGTCTATCAAAGCTTCGTATTGTAAACTAAACAATTGGAAGGTGTAAAATTTTCGTTCCAAGTATTAATTATTCTTCGCAAATCTCGCGCAAAATTTCCGACAGTTTTCCGTACAATTGTTTCTTCTCGATTCAGCAGAGAATTATCCAAATTTATTTATTTATTCATCCAAACAAGAATAACAGATTATAGTCAGCAGGAAAGAAGAAAAATACGGTGACAAAATTGCGATGTTAATTTACGATAACGGTGTTGAAACGCTTTATCGTCTAATATTCGTTGAAAAGAAGTATGTCTTACATCTAGAATCCTCTGCTCTCTTAATCGCGCGATACTATGCTGTAAAAGCTGCTGATCTCTAATCGAATCGACCTCTATCCCTCGCTAACCTCATTTTCACCTGAAGCATCTCCACGATAACCAGACAAAGAGTATTTGTCCGTCATCCGCAAAATACGCGATACTTATCGAGGTTGTCGGCGATAATACTTTATTTCTACCTATTTTCAATAACATTTCGCGACCACCCACTCGCTACGTGAACGTATTCTCCATACCGGGAAAGATCGGTCGGTCGAGTTTAATCCCGGGATCGATTTCTCCGGATGACGTGGTCGAGAATCGAGGAAAAGAAAGGGGAACGATAATGCACGAAAGGCACGCGAGGATGAGCCTCGTGATCTCGGCGCAGCTTCCAACAACGAGATCAATGGTCCAGCACTTTCAACGCTGTTAAACGTAATTATACCAGCCCCATTGTTCCGCTACGAATTCAGTTCAATGGCTTACCTTCGAGTTCAAGGCTAATTCATAATTCATTGCCGACCTGTCTCGCAATTTCTTCTCTTTTCCGCGGCCGACACTCATTTTGCAACTGCGGCATCCCGACCAACGCGAATTTCTGTTTCGATACGCTACCTTCGACAGTAATCGTTTCTTTTGTTTAACAAAACGATCGAGAATCGTGCTTTTTCACTCGGCGATACATAAAATAAAGATTCAAACTTCGAATGATCGCGGTGGTTCTTCGAGAAGGCCGAGAAATCGGCGATATTTCGCAAACGCCTGGATAATAAAATTATTCGCTTCTGTTACGGCTTTCGTATCTTCCCAACGTTCTTTTCCAACGTCTTCGTTTTAACATCGATTTATTTATCTGATCATTCACCTTTCTCGCGCTTTCTTCCTTACGTTTTCATTTCCATCCGAACGCATATTCGGTGAACTCTAGTTTAAAGTATCCGACATGGAAATACATTTTTCCTTCTGTTACTTGTCAGTTCCTTATCGAAGTGGAACATCCTTTCCGTTTCGGGTACCATTTTCTATACCCGCGTCTTAGGCGTTTCTCTATAAGTTTGCGCGTATATTATATAAATATGGACGTGAAAAACGAGGCCACAGAGTTTGGTGAAGTCGGTCCTCCAGATATCTCGTCGAACTTGCGACCAATACTTGGCCAGCTTTTAACCAAAGGAAAAATCATCGAGGAATACTCGCAATCTTCGCGATTACCTTCCCTCGAGAGTTCCGGTCGAAATTTCCTTCCAGGCAAATTATCTTATCTTGGAATCTGTGAAACAGAGTTCGCTTCTTCGGAGCATATTTTCGTTCGATCGCGACCCACATAGGATTATCGCAACGGCTACATCGACCTGTGGTCAATTTATCGTAATACAAACGAACGATAATAACGAACGTCGCGTGATCAAGGTAAACTGGTGCATATATTATTTATGCGAACAATCGCGGGAATAAAATCTCCGAAACCGTGTATTTTTACTGTGTCGATATTTCGAATATAATAAAATTTCTTCGCCTTCGTGTTACGCGGTACTTACGTAATTGGAAATCAAATTCAGCGTGGTTCTTGCAAGGAAATCTCTGGTTACGTGTAAATAAGAAAAGCTAGAAAGGTCTCGGAATATCCCTGTTCCACATTCTCTGATATACGTGTATCTCTCGATCATCGGCGTCCTTTAATTAATAACATAAATAACGTTAATTACACTGCTTGTTACGGATGAGTAAATTGTGCTCGTTAAATGCTCGTGGAAGGGGATAACAATTTAATTTAACCTTCTTGCTCGAAAGATAGGGATATTAATTAAATAATCCGATAGACTAGAACGTGCCTTATTTGTTCGAAACAAGCGTTCGTGATATTTCGTAATATCCGTGCGACCGGTCCCGATAAATGCGAAATAATTAAAGGGAATAAAACGCCGTTTGTTTTTCTCCGCGGGTTCGTCGCGAAATTATAACTCGCCGAGATCAAAAGAACCCTTGCTATCGTCGGTCTCTACACTGCCCGCATTCCGAGTCAAAGCGAATTTACATTTCCCCTGTGCTGTGAACTCGCTGCAGGATAAAATCTTCCTTTAACCGTACGCGACGCGAGAACACAGACCCAGAAAGTCGCGAATGAAAGCTCGTCTTAGCATTGATCACAGACGGCATCGTGTACGTTCGAACTTTCGTTGCTTTCCGCGCTATCGATTTCGCGGATGAAATTCTTCTCGCTTCTGGGAACGAACGACGGTTCGAGAGTGAACGAACGAGACCTCTCGTTAACCATCGAGGAAATCTCGATGCCACTGAATTATCGATTGAACGGTGGATGAAAATTGGAATGGTTCGGCTGAAAGTCTCGAAGACGAAAGTACAGCTGAACTTGCGGCGCGATCGGTCTGGAAAGGGGAGAGGGTTGTTTAAAAAATTCGTCGCGTTTCCACACTCGAACCCGCGCGAAGGGTTGTATGCACCCTCTCTTTCCGTTCGATGGTAGCGTGCTACTGCAATGGAAGTACAGCCATTTCGATCCGGTATAATGTCGCCGTAAAAGCTGGCTTTACGATCCCGATGAGAGCTGGCTCGTCGATATACCATAAATTCGCGACACGCGGGTTCACGTCAAGGCAAAGTGTCCGATGATAACAGCGGTCCGTTTTCTCTTGTTAGAAGTCCGATTATAATCCGAGAAGTCATAGATTTAGGGTTTAATTCGGTGAAATGGATCGTAACGCGTGGAAAGAGCGATAGAAGTATCAACGACGATTGGCAAGCAGACGAATCGTTTTGGAAGATAGCGTTTAATCGTTTCTTATTCCTTGTGAAAGTAACCCGACGTACGAAAAAACGCGATGAATGATAATTGTCTGTGTGTTTAACCCTTTGGCTACTGTGGATGCCTATAGATTAGAAATTTTGCGCTTGTGATATTGAGAACGCCTATAGGCACCCATTTTATTATCAACAGAATTCTTTCCTAAGGATTAAAAAATTTTTACAAAAAAGAGTTATGTAGGTGTATTATAACATTTGTCATTTGTATTATCCTTTGTGCGTAAGGGAAGGATATGAAACTATATAAGAAAACTTTAGCTTTGTTTTTTATAAATAAGAATATGTGATTTTTTATTATAATAAATAAGATCATAATCATATTTCTCAGAAAAAATCACCGTAGCGAAAGGATTAAATATTTCTATTCTCTATGTTTGCAATCGGTAATTTAATTTTCCTTGATTTCATAGAGCGTTGATATACTTTACGATTTTATTCGTCGGACAATTGATCATTGGTGGATAATAATATTTATTTTACTCGTTTGCATCAAACGTTCTTTACCTTGGATTTATATCTGTATATTAGGATGTATAAAGTATAAATTGTAGCGAGGTTTCTCTATCTCGTTTAAATGACGAGCACGAAGTTCGAAGTTATCTCTTGTTTCAACTTCGTTACAGTCTGTATTTTCAGCGAAACCATTAGACGTAGTGACCATTAACTCGTCGTCGGAAACAAACGATCGTGTTTCCCGAGAGATCGCAATGTTTTCAATAAAATTTCCCCATGATCGAGGAGAGATTTTACGATTTAAACACGATTGAAATATTTCAAATCGTATTTATATTCGAATGCATTCGGACGTACCAATAATCTCGAGGCTATAGTTTCCAAAAAGCTGGAAAGAGTACAAGGTTATTCGGCGTAAGAAATTTACGGCAAGTCGCGGTACTCGGTAAACAACGGAAACATTTGAGTTTATTACGCATAATTTTTATTATAACGCGAAATACACCGGCACTCCGCCGTGCAAAGTTTCGCGCGAGACCATAATTTTGAACGCTATCGGGAACTTTCTCGCGACTTTCCAGGCAGCTTTATTCCCTCAGATGTCCCGACGCTTACAAACGGAGAAAAAAGAAAAATCGTATCGCGGGTAGAACGGTCGGTAAAAAGCTGAATCTCTATACCTTTAACATCGTTTAATTTCACAGCGATATCCTACCTTGGAAATAACGTCGATTTCCTCCGCGCGCGGCATGTCCGAGTAATGATGCGGTTACTATCTCGCAGAAAAGGTGTGCACCGTTCTTTACATAACGAGGAATAATAATCCCGCCTGAGAAAAATTTGCCTCGAATGCCGCTAGATGCGCCGCATAAATCATGCCTTCTCTAAACGAATGCCTGCTTCGTGAAAAGATCCTTCGTGCGTTGCGCGGCTGCTCGATGTACAAGGAGACGCGCGGAGATGAAAATTCGCGGAACGACGAACGTTTGCCGTTCCTCTCCGAAACTGGACATACCATCGGTAGCGGGGAACGCGATTGTGCGAGCTCTCGATAACGTTTGCATAAACTCGAGACATTTCGCTCTTTTCGTGAGCTCGAAATATTCGAGGAGAGACGCTTAACGAAACGGGGTTATCCCTGTTGAAGGAAAACAGGATCGTGGAAACGTTTTCCTCGAGGGAAAGAAATTCCTCGCGAGAGGAAACCCGCGGATACTTATACCGAGCGGGCAATCGTACGGGAATTTCGAGGTTTCAGTCGCAAATCGTCGGTTTGGCAACGCTCAAAGAGGCGGAAGGAATGCATTACCGTCGCCATGTATTATAGAGCAGACCGATATGAAGAGGATTGTGCGTTGTTTCGAGAGGAACACGCAAGCCGCGGTATTTCCCTGGAAGGATCAAAGGCGTGCCAATGAAACGACCAAACACGGCTCTTTGAAATTCTTATTACGCGACTCTCATCTGTGCGCTCCTTTGTTGGCTGCCTGTCTGCTGCAAACATTTCCCATGTCGGGCAAAGAAACGGCGAGATCGCGATCGCGCGTGAACGTGGGAAATAGAACGAACGAATTTTATTGCCCTCGGCGTGCCGAAGATACCGCGGCAAATTATTTCGCAGCTGTTCGCGGTCGTAAACACCGGACAGTTTCGTATCCCGAAGCTCGGGCAATAAACTCTGTATCCGCGATGAAATATCGTTGCGGCTGTACGAGATGACAAATTTGAAAAGTCCAGCACGTGCGGATCTTCTGAGGATAATCGAGATACGTCGGGTTAACCACTTGCGTAATAAAGAGATGCTTTTGTTCCAAAACCAACAGCGACGTGTATACCACGTCCATAGGCATTTGTCGCAGAAATAAAAACCACGTGTCCGTCACGTCGGCTAACAGTTGGATCGTTCGTTATTCGAGCTATATATTCCCAAATGTTTTGAAATTTACCATACAGAAGTAGATTATTTAATTAACACGTTGGCTGCCGTGGGGGTATCGGTGACCGGCATTCGGCTTGGCTACAGCGCCGTGGGGGTCATCGGTGACCGGCGCGTTCAGATTGATGTAAATATATATAATTTAAACAAATGACAATACTTATAATTTAATTGCATTCCAGCGCCACGAGGTTACTGGTATCTCCCGCCACGAAAACTGCTTCAAGCATGATTTTATAATTCATTTTATCTGCTGCGAATTATATTTTAGCATAATATGCATCGCATAATGAAAAATTGGCGGCTTGGGCAAACCATCAAAAATGCGTCTGGCAGTCAACGTGTTAATTAACAAAATATTATTGTGTTTGTGATTATTTATTCATATCCGTGTAGAATTCTTTATATAAGACCCTACCAACGCGCTAAAGCACTGCTTAAAGCTTTGCGCTGACAAACGCGATGCAGCGTCAATGTAACTTCTTACCGCGTGTTATATTGTAGAGCGCGGCACGGCTAGCAAAAGTTAAATCGTAGCGCAAGTGGTTAAATCCTCTTCGGTTTGATCGAGAGGAAGATTCGCGATCGCCGACGCGTTTGACCGGGCTCGAAAAGATCGTGCTTACGATCGGAATCGGCCAGACTTCTAGAGAAGTGAAACTCGAGGTGTGTCCTTGTCACGAATTCGTTACGAAACGTTGATTGTCCCGCTCGATGTAACCAGGCACTCGATAATTCTTTTATTTTCATCCCGAAGCGTTCTTAAGACAAGCCCGGTGTCGCATACGTGTGTCGTTATCAGCGAGATCCTTCGATGATAACGAACAAAAGGTGTTGTCGTGCGTTCGAGAATTTTCCCTCGTCCCGTTCGATTATTCGCGAAATTAATTAATTAACTATTAATCATCGAATAATTATCATCGAAGGATCTCGCTGATAACGAGCAAAAGGTGTTGTCGTGCTTTCGTGAATTTTCCCTCGCCCAGTTCGATTATTTTATTATCTATTAATTTTCTTCGAGGATCGCGTGTATATCGTGTGCAGTCAATAAAGATATTTATCTAATCGGGATGTGTTATTATACCGTGTTACGACAGTCGTTAATTGCTTGGCACTTTATAGAAGCGTCGGCAGTTTCTCTATCTGGAACGATTGGTTGGTTTAAAATGAAAAAGCGAAAATCACGGGATCGGAGGAAGAAAAATTTCATATTATAATAGCCTTGGAGTTTTTGTATGGTTACTTTCGATAGGCGAGGTCTCGCCTATTGTATAACGCAGTTGGTTTTCCCATTTGTTCGACAAAGCTGATTATTCCTTTATTAATCTCGCGTGCTTGCCTATTGTTTACAGCGTATTTCTGCTGAAATCCTCGCTTCCTCCCATCTTCTGCTCATCGCTCGATTTATCCACTCGCTCGATTCTCTGATATCTCATCTAGTCTGAATCTTCTTCCTCGCTTAAACGTTTCACGTTTTATCTCGTCCTCTCTGCTCTATCTGCTATTAGGTGAAATCTCGAATCGATCGAAACTCGCGAAACGGCACATCGCGGCCCCCAAAAATTGCACAATCGTCGATAACCATGCTCGTCGAGTGAACGAGGACGAAGTGCAGGTTACAGAGGTGCAGTCGGAGCTCTGTAACACGAATTTGGCCAGGTATTAACAGGCTAAAACGAGATTCGCGGCAATCGCTGGAAATAGCGGTGTTCCGAAACGAAGAACATTCAAGGTGAACGTGATAAGTGTGCAACGAACAGCGGAAAATCGCCAGGTCAAAGTACAGGCCTCGGAAATTGAGTGGAAAACGCGAGGATGAAAGTACAGACGGGAATGGATGGAAAAAAATGAGAGAGACAGAGAAAAAGGGAGAAGAAAGAAATAAAAGAGGAAAAAAATAACGTCGATTCTCTACCCTGGCCAGGGGTACCAGCCTCGACCATTGGTTTCTGCTTTCGCCATTGGTACGATCCGAGACATCTCTCGCAAAATTCCTCTTGATCACAGGGGATATCGAGCTCGAAGAATTTCCTCGATTTTTCCTCGATTTTTCCTCGATTTTTCCTCGTCGAGGAAAATTTTTCTCGTCCTCTTCGAACTGGCTGTCCCTTTTTTGACACGCGTCACGGGCCAACCGATCTCTTCGTATCGTTTCCGAAGTTCACCTCCAGAGCTGAAGGATTTTCGAATCGACAAAGTATCGATGGAACGAAAGAACCGATGGAAGAGTTCCGCAACGCGGAGGAATTTTCCGTCCCGTGTAACGACGATGCTTTCGGATCGCTATGTTTAGCTTTCGACCGGTCTTCGGTTGATGGGAACGGAATAAATCGAAGGAAAATCATCGGAAGAAAGGAAGAAAACCGAGGAGAGATAGACAAGCGCGATCGGCTGTTGAATTGACCCGTGAAACCTCGGAATAGTCAATCTCGTACCGAGCTGGCGATAAGTCAGGGTGGAAAGGTCAAATTACTTCGATCATGGAATCAATTCGATTTGCTTCTCACCCAAGTCGATTCATAAAAAATGAAGTTACTCTGCGGGGAATCTCTGTGACGTGTACGATCGATGCTGAAGGGTAGTGGGTGGAAACCCTTTTAATGAGAAGCGGGTATCGGAATATGAAACATAGAGTAAAGAGCACAGTAGATTCGAGGCAATTACCAGGAGAATGATTGGTTATTTATGTTTACCTTGCTTTACCATATCCACGAGAAATAACGCTATGACGTTTGTATGATTATTTACAAATTGGTTTTCGGTGTATGGAGGTAAAAATAATCGAGCAAGTTACAGTAATTATTCGTGTTAATGGTAATAACGATTTATAAAATTCTCTCTTTACCATTTAATGGAGAGGAAAGCACTGCTTTTGTAACTACTCTGGGAACGTTTAGCTTGGGAAACAAGGAAATGCTAAGCCATTAAGTACCATTAAGTATTTTGCTCAAATGACAAATCGAGTTGGGTATAACGATGCTCGAGAGGCACGGTATTCATTAACGTTTGTAAATGCGCATACTTGTGGTCAGAGATCGACATACAGATTATTAAAGATATTTATTAACATTGATCGTATTTAAGAGTGGAACAGCAGAGTCAATGCCTTTGACAAAAATTAAAATCGACTTTTATTTCAGTATTAATAATTTTTATCCGATATTTACGTGTAATTCTACATTTGATTTCTGTCCTTTCCGCGACGTTCGAAAATTGCGAGAAACGTTACGATGACTGTTAGATATCGTGATAAAATATTTTTCTAACTCGGTGATCTCTAACCTCTCTATTAACGGAGAAATTACTCGTGACTTTGTCAACTTTGAACTCTTGCTCCTAACTGCTCCGAAGTTTCCACGATCATTTATTCCCGCACACGCAGACACTTTCTTTCCCTTTCTATCTGTCTTTCTTCTTCAACGCGGCGATTCTCGAAAGATACTCGGACACGTCCGCCGAAAAACTTAGATGGCCATGTAGCCGTCGTTCGCATTGTAACCTCGAGCACTCGCTTCGAGCCCTCTTCTTTCATGGCTTCAACACTCCGGAGTAAGCACTCTTAGTCTATCTATCTTCCACATCTATCTCTCTGGGCCAAACGCTCTTGACTCGCCCGACAAAGATCCTATCGCTCTTACACCATCGAATCGCTAGATCTCGCACTGTGATCCAGCGACTTCCGATGCTCCACCGTAAGATCTTCGATATCCTTGAATTCGACACTTCCCGAGACCCGGGGGATATAAAGTTTTACACCGCCACTTGGATACGCCATTTTGGCCAGCGATTGTATCCGAAAGGCACCGTGCAGGAATAAAATATTCAATAGAGCTGTAAAAGAGAACTGTTCGAGGGTGATATGCAGACTGACTTGAAACACTATCTCGACTCCTTATCTGATTTCAACTCTGAGGTGTCGAATGATGCTGGAGAGATTGGGGATTAATAACGAGCTGCGTTGAAGTAAAAGTAACTCGGGCCGAGTCTCTCCCATAAATTAGCTGAAGCGTATCGTTCGACCTTGAACCCTGGCATTCTCGGAAGTCGCGTCTTCGAATAGACAGCTTCATCGGATAACCTAACAACCTCTCACGGTTATACCGTTCCTTCCGCGAACATCGACTTCTCAATTAACGCCCGCACAATTACGCGAACAATTTCCACGCGCACACGCGGTCAATGGAGCGCGGATCGCACGAATTCTTCAAGAGTTAGCCAACGATTAGAGCCGGTGTTACGCGGTTTCTTCGACGCGAAATGCCCGGTTGACCTGAAAGCTTCGCGGATTTCGATTAAAGCACGATATCGGTGACACTGTACGTATCGAGTTCTATCACGGACTTAAATTTCCCGGTGTTTTACCTGTTGCTCCGGTGTATCGAGCCCGTACGCGAGTCGAGGCATACTCGCGTTACACGTTGTGCATCTTCGAAACGAGTCCGACGAAACTCGAGCTCTCGAATCCGAATATAGAGCCTCGTCTCGTTTTACCCGGTTTCTCGAGCTGCCTCGACGTTATCATATCCGCGGAATCGAGGAGCGAACAAAAATGCAGATTCCCGTGGGACGATGTTTACAGCCGATGCTGAACGTCGTCCGATAAATTCGTTGCAAACTGGGATAAATTTCGCGGGATATCTCAACGGGACATATTTACAGAGCACTTCGTTTCTCTGTGACGTGTTCGACGTTGAAAAGCGAGTTAAAACTCTTCGGCACGAAGCTCCTCGAAGGAGTTATCCCGAAAACGTGATTCGCAAATGCTTTCCCGACTCGCGATAGAAATTCACGCGAAACTCGGCGAAGCTATGGCGTTCCACGAGATGTAACGTTATTTCAACCAGCCTGAAATTGAACAAGGGTTTCGTTAAACGTGGTTATATCCCGTGAATCGCCTGTCAAAGGGAACCAGCGAGCTTAAAAGGATTTCGATTGCGCGAATGTGTCGAAGTTCGACGTTCCAAGCGACACCGTTTCAAGGATTATCCTGTCTGTGATACAGATCTTTAATATAGAACGAGATAGAGTCGATATATAATGAAACGGATGTTTAATATGCGACAAAATGGACGATATAAAATAAAAAGGTGCGGTGGGGAAGAAAGTGTTGCCCTTCGAATCTTTCCATCAGCCCTTGCATCATACAACCTAGCTTCGAGGAACCATCCAACTTCTTAGTTTTCCTCGAAGCAAAGTAAGTCACTTAGATCCTGACGCCGTCGAAAGTAAGGATTCACTTCGCGTTTCGACGCACCGACCTTCCATATCGAGGATACCACGATATTTCGTTTATAAATCACCGAGCGACACGCCGAACGAATTCCGTGAATTTCAGAAACGCGAATCCCGATTCGAGGATAGGAAGTTCACTCGCGGGACCTTCGTCGGGGAAATTGTCAGGGAAGCTGGCAAAATTCGAGAACGCGATGAAAGCGTAAGATGTCACCAGCCATGGAAAGAAGAATGCAGTACAAGCAGCTCCTTTCAAAATTACAAATCGCGCCGATTAAGTCACGCTACGTCCGTGACTCATCCGAAAGTTCGTGTAATAAATATTCGTCGGCGCTTCACGCCTATGCGAGGTGTCTAATTAATCAAACGGTTACACAACGAGTTAGCAGAGTTCCCAGGAGCGCAGCTCGGTTTAAATAACACAGCGGCATTACGTGCCGACGTTTTCCACTTTATCAGGCCCCCTCTGCTTCTCTCAAATACATTGTCTCCCAGTTAGCGGCTGGGACCATTGTTCTTCGCGCGATTTAGCTGGTTCCTTGGCCAATTGGACGCTCCGCAGAATTCCAATTACGCCATCTGTCGCTGTGGGCTATCTCGCTCGGTCCGTTTCACGGTTTATAGTTTTAATCCCTGGCAACGGGTCCGGGTCTGTTTGTATCGTGATCGAGAGGATCGATAATGGCCATCTCCGAGACGCGTCACTGTTAAGCTGTCTTTAAGTCTAATTGATGAAGCCACGATCCTATCCCGGTCCTTTATGCCTGGTTTAACTCTCGTTTTACAGCTCGACTCGTTACGATTTCACCGCTAACGAAGTTTCCTCTGCCTTTTAACACGTTGACTGCCGTGGGGGTCACCGGTGACCGGCACGCTCAAATTGATAGGAATATATATAATTTAAACAAATAACAATACTTGTAATTTAATTGCATTCCAGCGCCACGGGGTCACTGATGACCCTCGCCACGAAAATTGCTTCAAGCATGTGATTTTATAACTCAATTTATCTGCTGCAAATAATATTTCAGTATAATATAAATCGCATAATGAAAAGTTGGCGCCTTGGGCAAATCATCGAAAATGCGTCTGGAAGTCAACGTGTTGAATCGTTTCACCGGCGAAATCTTGACACGTGGTATCCGCGAAAAATCATCCCGCCATTCGGATACGTCTGTGAAGGGATTTGAAAAGTGGCGAATATTCATTCGCTGAAACGAAATTTCGCTATTTGCCCTCTCTTCGCTTGTAAAGCGCATCGAAGTGTAATTTAATTACACCCTGCTCTCGTTTCGCTGGCTATTTTTCTTCTTACGATTCACAGTGACACGGCGTCTCTTGTACATTTTATTCACAGTTACGCGGTTCCTTTTACGCGTTGTACTTACGTTAATTGCCTGGTTTTGTTCCGATAGTAAGGAAGCGTGTTCTTTGTGCTATAAACGGCACAATAGGGAACGACGATGAGCAAAATACAGGTTTGAAAAACGATAAACGCGACTTTCGTTTGTTTCGCATATTTGTTTAACGAAATGTTTCCAGCGCACGCGTATTTACACTTCGAATCGCTTTCTGGGAAATTTTCATTATTTTTCTGTCGCTTTTAGCTTTGGCTCGATTGATTTTTGTACGATTCGTTTAACACAGCGCGTTTCTTGTTCGGTGTGCAGCTAAAAGGAGAACCTTGTATAAATTTTTGCGACGTTTGTCGGAGGGCAAAAATATTGCTATAAATACATGCAACCTGTTTCACAACGTAATTTATTATTTTCTTCGATATACAACGTGTCTTTTCTGACAGAATAATCGACAGACTCATCGACTATCTGTGGCGTCGTTATCTTCTTTCCACGACATTAAGTGCAAGGGAATGTTTCGTTAATAGCCTGAACGGGGGCAGGTAGAATATATCGTCCAGTAGCGATTTTCCCACGAGCGCGAAAGGATCGAGAACGAATTGTAAAATTTTAGACATCGACGCACGTCGATTTTCGTGGCGAAATTACGACGTTTTGATGGATCGTGCGTCGTTTCGTAACGCTGAAATTCCAGGTTGATCGGGGTTTACGAATGGTCGAGATTCGGACTTAATTGGGCGGTCCCCCAGTTTGTAATTTATGGCGTACTTTCCGGGATTTGATGGTCGAACGAGCGCACGGTTTATCCGAGTTTTCTGTTCACTTTCAGCGACTCGCCATGGGCTTTCGCGTAATTTATTGCCATGAGAGTTAATGACAACTGTCGATCAAAATTTGTCGATTCAACGATATATAAATCCCAGACGAAATCAGCGAAATGGTCTTTGATTGAGGAGAAATTTCACGAATGAAAACAACGATGAATCGAAACTGTTCGCTTTATAATCCCATGATCCCGATTATTATAGAAATACGAGAGCAAGCAAGGTGTCCAATAAAAGACCGTAATGGCGTCGTCGATCAGTTTAAAGAACACCACGGTTCAACCTCTTTGACACGTTTGCCTCATTTTTACCACACTTTCGTGCACCTCATGGCTTCATCTCTGGTTTCTATTACTTCCTTTACATGTTCTCTTGCTCGTAATCGAACGCACGCGTTTCTGTTGTTAAGACTTTCATATCCTGCGCTATCGCAGATGTAAATACGCGAGTACTTTGGTATAAGAATACGTGCTACTTGGAGAAGAACCTGCCCGGAGGAGCTTTGAGCATTATTTACGACACTATTTGCATAATATCTTTGCTCCGTAGGTGAGCCCTTGAACGAGAATGCGATTCATAAAAAGCGAAACATTTATATCTTCTTGCGAGAAATAAAATCGTCTTCTACCACTGCGCGGTCCTACTATTGCGTGTATTTTTCACTTTTATATTCCCGTGTGGTTTCTCGATTTTTTACTCAACTTGCTTTTCCTATATTTTACCTCGTAATATAAAATTGTATTATAGAATATAAGATAACGTGATTATAAAATAATTTATGCACGAGGTATAGCTCTTACTCAATATCTGAACTGTAGTGTATTTGCGTTAATATATTTTCTTCGAAGACAAACCTAACTCTTTCAAACAGCAATAAATACAGCTAAGTGTCTATTTCTTTCGCGATTTATCTTATCTATTCAGAGTGCTTCGCAGTGTTCACGCCTTTGTTCGATATTCATCGATGCACGAGCGTAACAGAGAATTACGAGGATTAAATGCTCGCTTTCGCAGTTTAGAACTGTCGCTGAGCATTTCAGAACGAAGAAGCGTAATTTTTGTTATAGTAAGCTTATCCTGTTTATCTCGATCGAGTCAATTAACCCAATTTGTGCGAGACGTCTCTTACACGTATCCCAAAGTTTGAGTGCAGTCGAGTAGTAACTCCAGTAGCGTGGTTGCATGACCTTATCCTTTCTGACAAGGATCATCATCCGAAATTCCGCAAGAGCAAAGATTTAATTACGGGAAATCCTACGGGACTGTGCAGCTCGGGTCACAGGAGCAGATTTAGACGAGCGAGCAACCGTGAATCCTCATTCGTTCGGGATGACAACAAAATCTGTTAGACAAACGAAACTTGCCAAGTTACTCTATTGGACTCGCCAAATTTGCATATCAAAGCCGACACTCCTATCTCCGCTTATCGTTTAACGATGGCTTTCACTTTCTCGGTTTACTGTTTAATCGTTTACTCTTGCTCGTGGATATTCGACTCTGTTTTCTGCTCGAAGACCATGAGAGGATTATTTACTGTTTATTTCCAGTGCATAATGCAACGACTAGTGTCTACAGTGTTGTAAATTCGATTCTAAATCTAGTCATTTTAAGATACATCGGATTTTCTTTGCGAAAGTGTCATTTTTTACTACGGAAAAATACACTAAATATTAATGATTTTTCAGCGGCAAGTAACTAAATTCTGTAGGAGACGAAAAACGAGATTTTCGAGAAAGTATGTTGCTCTTAAATATTTGTTTAATTTCTTCCAAATATTTGCTTAGCTTATATTTATGTATATGGAACAGTAATAACGGCTAAGACTAATTGATGTACGTTGTTGGGTTGCTGGTAATTAATTTATTCGTTCATTTAGTTATCGATCATTAAAAGTAATTAAATTCGGTTCGCGTGGTTGTGGTGATCGGATAAATGGAAGTTGTGTTAATGTAAAATGGCAGGCAGTGATTGAAAAGCGCAAACCGAATAAATCATGACAATATATCGAGATCTGCGCAGCAAATCTTTATTGCAATAATTCGTAATCGTGCTTTAACCTCTCGGTAATAAAATTTACCCATTTTTTAAATCTGCAAAGCAAGATGGAAAATTTTCTAGGAATATCTATTATAGAAAGCGTGTTTCAAAAAATTTCGAAACGTTCAAAGGCTCTTAACTTTCATTCGTCAAAGTATTTAGCGAAAATTCGAAATTCGCACCATCCAATTTCTGCTTTTTCGAAAAACTTTTCTAATTTCCGGAAAGGAGCTAACTCTTTACGCTGTTACACCGAGAAACTGTGTTAAATAACCTTTCCCGGAATTAGAAAACTTGTATAGAGAAAACCACGATTGAGTCGAAAAAGTCCGAGATACTTTAGCTCGATTAAATCATCCCTTATCTTAACTCGGTAATATCCAGCTGGCGAAGTAGAATTATACCGGGTGAAGTGAATTATACCACTACAATCGACCCTCTTGATAATTTACTTGCCTGTGACACGTAAAAACGGTATATCGTGAATCAATTCTAATTTTGATTAATCCGTTTCCCGCGGTTCGAATGATTTAAGTGGTCCAACGTCCCGGATACCACGTTTCTCGGCTAACTACATGCTCGGGTTCAAGCTACAATTTATCCTGGATTATACTCCATAGATCTAGATAAAATGGCGCGAGTGAAAGAGGAGTGTTGATTAGGTCGATTGAAGGAACCCCTCGTGGAACCTTTTGAAGCAGGATCAGCTATCTTCTACCGCCTTCGAGCATCGCTTGATGTCGATTTCACGAAATAACCTTAATCAACTTAGGGGAGCCTCGACATATTATCACTGGGAAAACAGACGGAAGAAGACGACGGGTCTAGAAATATGATAATGAGGGACAGATCTCCGTGATGACGCTCGATTCTTATTCGATAGAACCTGATAGATCCTGGGAATTTTCCAAATCTTTGCAATAACGTGGATAAAAGGATAAATAGTATCGTATGGGATATAATATTAAATGTATCATTAAATATTGATAATAAATACTTAAATAATTAAATATATTAGGTCGTCTCATAAGTTCGTTCGCGATGATATTTACATTCCTCGTCACAATTTATAAACTATATCGATGATTAACGTCTTTGTCAACGAAATAGGAAGAAGTCGTAGAACAAAAGGGCGACTAAATTTTTTCTTAACATTTAAAGGTTTATTCGACGTATAATTTTAAATGGTAAAAGTAAAAACCGGAACGAATTTATGGACGACCTAATATAATTATTAAATATATAATACTAGGAATATGATACAGAGTAATACAAAGTTTCGGTTTGCTTGTACTATTAACGGAAATACTAAGATCCTGGAATGCGTGTAGCACTTTCTACGAGCGAACTCTAAAGAAATTTCGATTCCAGACGAGTGGCTGGTTTTTTGCTCGACTTTCTCGTTGAAGTTCAACGAAGCTACAGCGGTGGAACGATAAAACGATAGCAAAAGAAGCAGGTTGCCCGGTAAAAAAATTCATGACCGGAGTGAAACGGTTTGCTTTACTCGAAATATCCTTGGAACGATTGAAAAAAGTGGCCGATCTATGGAGAGGCAGCCATCCCGAAATGGAGAGTTCGTGATTTATTTATCGTCCTGCTTCTTCGAGTATCTCCCATATTCTCATACTTTTTTTTTTGCCTTCGCGTCTACACTTACACCATACGAATATTTCTTCTCGCATTTCCCGAGGGACTAAGCTTTCAGCCATTAATACGGTAGTCCGAAAATCGTAACGAAAAATCGTCAATTCTGAAATTCACCGTGACGTTATTTCAATTAATTACTCAGAATCGGAGGTACCGATGAATCCTCGAGATTCTTATACCTCTCACACCCCTTTCCAATCAAGGGAGATGTAATTCCAATTTTTTTTAGAGTTAACACATTGCTAACCGGCAACTTTTCTGAAAATTTACCTCGTGTGCCCGGCTATTGTTTTGAAAGCGGATGTGGAAGTAAAACAATATAAATAAACTTTAATAAATTTTATTTATAATTCTATTAATATTTCTTTTTCTATATTAATATTTCTTTTTCGTATGATAAAAAGTATAACAATCACCTACGTGTAATGGTGCACCACAAGTTTTGCAAATATATCGGGTTCCGCTCCGTTTTCCTTTCGAAGAACATACTCTAGTCGGATAATATTATATTTTTTTTTCGAGATTTTGGAGATATCAGATTCACTATCTTATGATACAGTACCATTTTCGAAGTTATCAGAATTTGATTCACAATCATTTGGACGATCAGATAAAGCATCTGCGTATACTTGAGTAAAAGGTTCTTCATTGGTGCGTTCGGTCAACGTTGAAATTTTTTATACAACTAAGAACGAAACTTGGCCAGTCTTATAAGCAAGACACAACTCGAGGTATGCAACTCGAGGATGCAAAGGAAATAATTGCACTACAAGATTTCCAACAGTGCGTTGTGAAAACAATAAGATGCGGGAAAAAAAGCTTATCACGAGTTTACTCGTGGACGGTCACCAACGCTTGGCCATGAAAAGACGAGTTAACTCGTGACCGGTCAGTAATGTGTTAAAGCATTTCATTTCCCGAATTTCGGTGAGTTTCCTTTGATAAATTTGCCTCCGAGGTGGTGCCTAAACATGCGTGGACACGCGTTTACTGGAAGGCGAGCACCACGGGTCTGTCGGGGCGTGAAAAATACGCGGGCCATCCATTAGAAGTTATTGCCAGCTCTTGCAACGAGATTCCATCAATCAAACGCGAACTTCCGATAGCTTTCCCTGAGCAAACCGAAGATAAAACGCTGGTGTACATCCGGGAGAAAGGGAAACTGTGACAGGGTGACGAAGGACGACAACCTCGACCGGCTGGTAATCTTTTTTCTTCCTCTTCGCCCCTTTTCCACCCCTTTTTGGCTCGTGGTGGCGAGCATGAAATCTGGGGTGCGGCGACCGCTGGTAGTTACGATATCATCGTTGCCTCTTTTCACCCGTGCGGGGACAGAAAGGAAGGAATGCATGGGAGACCAGCAAAGACAAAAGGAATTCGAAGGCTGCAAGGGGAGGAGGACACTTGGTCTACTATTTTCTCCTTTTTTTCCCCCAACGAGAAACGATAACGCCAGGGGAAATCAGGAGATTTTGCGGGCAGATTTTCAACAGAAGATTCTTTATGCTTCTTCCCGTTTTATTTTTTTTTCTTTCTTCTTCTTTTCTTTTTTCGCGAAGTATTAAAGTAAGTAAGAAAATACGCGTAACGAGGAACGTGGGAATAGAATGGAAATTTTTGAGCTGGTTGTCCTCGGTCTCGGTGGATAACGAAAGAAAAACGTATTTACACTTTTGGAAAAGTTAGACATAACGGAGACTCAAAGGATTCAGTCTATTTCGGTAAATCGAATTTATACGCGTTTCTTCTTAAACTTGCCGAAGACGAAGGTCGACGATTCCGAATTGATTTATTTGCAAATGGAAATCCTCGTCGACGTCGTCTCTCGATGAATAAATAGTCCCTGTCATTTATGTTGAGTAAAATTTTAAAACGTGGTTCCATACAGCGTGAGATTGCATCTCGAGTCTAAATATTTATGATTAAGTATCTAAGCCGATAGTTCACCATTGCATTGGTCTATCACGACGTTGTAAGTGAGGTAAATTCTTCAAACATTCGTGGTAACGCAGACGAACGTACGTTTGAATCGTATCAGAACGTGCAGAAAGTGAAAACGATTCAGCGCCTGTCTATTTCCGCGTCCTTATCGTCTTATTCCAAGGGATGCTCGCGGAATAATTCTGTCATGCGATTCTGTCCTATTGTACATGCTCGATGAAATTCAATGAACGACCTCGCCTGATACAATGATCCGATACAGAGAGATAAAAGTCACCTGCAGCAACGAATCCTCAGGTTTGCGTTTAGAAACATCGCGTGATAAGGCAGTCACGATAACGTTACTGATCGATAGATTACGCGATCGCGTGGAACGAAGAGACCAAAAGCACTCGTTCCAGAGACTCGTCGTCCGAATTCTAAGCGAATCTTCGAAACGTTTTAACGATTCGCAGCCCCGTCTGCCGAAGTACCGTCACTGAACGGAAACTCGTGCCGGAAATATGCACAGTGCGCGTGGTTTCTGTATATATGTTGCTCTAAGTTTTAAACAGGAACTGTGCTGAATGAAACAATCATTGCTCTAATGTAATAAAATCAATAAATTCAACGGAAAATGCTCTGCTGATAAAGAAAAATGTTGCCATCGACTATAGATCATTTGTCGATGTACAGATCATTTCGATGCCGTATATATGCGGCGCTCGGCGTGAAAGGGTTAATAGTCGTCGAAAGTGGGACCGAATTTCCGATAAAAACACGTTTAACACGTTGACTGCCAGACGCATTTTCGATGGTTTGCCCAACTTTTCATTATGCGATTTATATTATGCTGAAATATTATTTGCAGCAGATAAAATAAGTTAATAAAATCATGCTTGAAGCAATTTTCGTGGCAGGGATCACCAGTGACCCCGTGGCGCTGGAATGCAATTTAATAAGTATTGTCACACGTTTAAATATATTATATTTCCATCAATCTAGACGCGCCGGTCACCGGTGGCCCCCACGGTGCTGTAGTCAAGTCCAGTACCGGTCACCGGTGACCCCCACGGCAGCCAACACGTTAATCAGTGCAATAACGGGACGAATGGTCGAGTAGGTTCATGGACCAAAATCACTGCCAGCTGTTCGTCTGAATGATCGATTTTGGCACTGGTTCCTCGGTAATTCCCTTTCGTTCGGTCACACGTGCGAAACGGTAGGCGCCGTTTGGTCTCCGTTTCTTTAATCGCTGTCAGCCGCGTGCCAAATCTGCAAAGGCGCTAAATTTCCCTCCGTGTCGTGACAACATCCGCGCGAATTCACTACACCGTGTTGTCATCTGTCGGCCGAGCGTTGTTTGCCAGAAGATATTCGCCTGTACGGACAGCGGCGAGTTATCCCAGAAATAAGAGCAGACAGAGAGGAGGACCTCGGCACAACAGACGGGAATTGGTTTCGTTCGGAGGATGCGAGTGGAATCGGTGTAATTTTTATTACTCCTGCTTGCTCCGCCTTTTACAGCGGGGCGCTTTTCATTGCTGTCACTTCGCCTCTCCGTGTTTGGATTTATATTGAACTTTTTTCCAACACCGAGATAACACGGATTAATAGAAGCGGTTCTCTATCGCGTTCCACCAGGATGATCTTCGCCGCGCCGATAAAACTCTCGGTTACTAATCGCGGCATGCGAATGCTCGACGATGAGACGCAATCCGGAATGGAATTTTATAATGAACTTGGCACCGGTTTATTCCTTGTCAAACGACCTTTCAATACGACCAAAATCGGATCACCGTGTAATCCGCTTAGGAATTGAATAACCCAACCAGATTATTGATTCCTACCGCTATCTACGGTAAATGCGGAATATACTATAACGCATTATAGTACGACCTGTGCCTCGGATAATACTCTTTCCATTTCGAGTTCCGCTGAAGCTTCGTTATGCATCATTGATACGTTGCCGCGTTCTCGAGTTGTCGCGTTTACGAATTTCCCGAATTATTATTTCCGACGTTACACGCGTGTCGGTATCTCTAACGTTTTCCACGGTTTTATTTTTCAGCGAAATCTACTGCAAAGGAGAGCTACTGAAAACGGGTGCAGCTCGCCGAGATCTTCCCAGACAGCAAGTCGTTCGTCGATCTCCACCAGATAAACGATCCGAAGTAACTCTCTCCAAGTAAGTACTGTCGATAGTTCTTCTTATCGAATACCTTCAAAGAATCTTCTCTAATCGTGGAAATTATCTCGACTCGTAATCGGATAAATTGTCATTTTTAAAAGAACGTGTTATCAGTATTTCCAGAGCTGAAACTCCATTCTTTGTGATCCTTATTAAAATATAACAGACTTCCGAAACTGTTTCGTGAATTGGAATCAACGCTATTATGATTTTCCAACCCTGATTGTTGTATCATATCAATGACTGTCTCCCATGGAACAACAATAACCGTCAAACTTCTAACTAGTTTGCAACTAGCTAGTTAGTGACATCTTAACGCGTCTCGTATAATTGGAGCATAGATTTCTGAATATTTTCAGAGTTCGAGAGGAACTCGTGCAATTTCACGTAAATCGCGAATATTTGAAACTCCAGAGAAAATATACAATTCGAAATTCATAAAATTTGTCGATACATATTTTTTCCATTTTTAATTCTTCGTAGTGATAATATTGAAACGCGGTTTAACTTGTTATTCTTCTTGAAAAATGGAAAAAGAAAATGAAACGGCGATTAGCACCGTTCCATAAATACGGAGACCCTGTTTTCCCACCCCTGTATTCAATCGCGGCCTTTCATGATTTACGGTAAATTTGGAAAACGTAATTACGGTAACCAGGCGCGTTTTTTAAATCGACCGCACACTAAATAACTCGGTTTAGCGGGGACGTTTACTATATCCGGTTTACGACGCCCCTGGCTACATTCACTTTCGTCCACCTTCATCCCACCGGATTACTCTGTGAACTTGCCCTATCGTCGTGCACAACCCGATTCGATCTCGCGATAACCATCGCTCGTAAATAACGATCGCGGCCGAATGAATGTCAGATGGTGCAACAAGGTTCGCAAGGCGAAAAAACGAGAACCACACGTCGGCCATATTTCCCTGCCTTTCGCCAGCTCCAATTTGATCTTCGCCGGCCACCCGTTGCTACGAAACGAGTATTGTTTCGGTGAATGTCTCCTTAAAGGGTACGACCGCTGGTTCTCCAGCGAAACACCGAATTCGTCCGTGTTTTATGGCCACTGTGAAGCGAATTCGAGGAAAGCGTAAAGATTGTCGTAAGTCGACGACCGACGAAAATGGTCGTTCGAGTTGTAGGAAATCGGTGGAACGTTATGCACGGGAATTTTTACTTCTAGCTCGATGGTACTTCCAGTTGAACGGTATTAAAAATATCTGGTCAATTATTGCCCGTTACCGTTCAGTTATACGCGGAATCGTTTCTCCAGTCCCTTGCTTCGTTTATTTTTCGTTAATCCTCCTGGCTCTTCGTGAAATATCGTATTATCGAGGATCGATTCGATTATAGTTCGGTGCACCGAGGTAGATCAGCAAAGAAAGACAAACGTACGCGATCGGACCGATTATTGTTTGCTTTCTTCTGTCACGCGAGTTCCATCACGAACGTCTGTTTACTTTCGCCGAGGTGTACGCGATTTCTTTTACACCAGAAATCTCGGGTACAGCGAAAAATCGAGGTTTAAAACTCGATATTCAGTTCTTTATTGCGAACGGCGATGTGTAATATCGCTCTGCAAATATTCTCGCAAAAGAGTACTTAACGTCAACAGCAGCGTAGCCGGTTTTTCAGCCGGATTTCCTTGCCGTCTCGTTGTTTTACGGACCGTGATCGATTAACCGGACAATCGCTTCTGTTCTCGCACAGTTTCTACAGATTGATGAATGAAACGGACGACAAGCCGAACCGAACTCAGTTGCGTCAGTACGTTAACGAGAATTTCGCGACGTCGAGCGAGCTGATAAACTGGACATTGCCAGACTGGACGGAGAATCCTTCGATCTTGAAACGCATCCAGGAAACGAAGTATCGCGACGTGGGCGAAGCATCTGAACGAAATTTGGAAGAATCTAGCGAGGAAGGTGAACCCGGATGTGGCTAAATACCCGGAAAGACATAGCCTGATCTACGTGAATAACGGATTCATTATCCCCGGTGGTCGATTCAAAGGTAAACCAATTTTACAAATTATTTTCCCTACGTTGAATTGTTTATTTCATATCTAATCATCCAAAGTTTCGTATAACTCGAAATTTAACGTAACGGTGACTAGTAAGTTTGAATATTAACTTCTCGAATCGTAATCACGTTTTTTTAACTTTAAAAATCAAGTTCTAAAGGTAAATACTACAAACTCGGTTACGAATTTTCCAATATCGCGCTTCACGGTTAATGTAGAATCCAATTGGCTGGCCGTGAAATGTAAATGGAATGTGTTAGCAATAAATCACGAATACGCGATCGGATTGAGTAATGGTGGAAAATATTTAGGCACGGCCAGTTTATCACAGAGATGGATAGTCGGTCATAAATAAAGTGAAAGAATAAATAAACGAAAGTAAACGTAGAATATAAACTACAATCTAGCAGTGAGAATGAAATGCTCGAAATTGAATTCAATTTGGGAATCTGCCAACTTCTTAGATTACATAATTAAAGTGTCATCGTTAAAACGATCGACGTAAAATAACACGGTGATAACTAATTATCGCGATCGATAAGCCTGGTATTCGAGTGAATGCTGAGTAATTGTATAAAGGAATAGTTGTCGCAATCGTTTTGGAACGATCCGTAAAATCCACCGTATCAACTGGTGGAGAAGCGGAAGCTGGTAAATTCAATCTAAGGATTTGCCCGATTCTACAAATTCTAACTTTCTCGAGCATAAATCTCCGGACGTAAAGCGATGTCTGAAAATTTGCTTTCTCCCGACAGAGTTTTACTACTGGGACAGTTACTGGGTGATTGAAGGGCTGCTGTTATCCGACATGTATCAAACTGCCAAGGGAATAATAGACAATTTCTTGTACATAGTGGAGAAATATGGGTTCATACCCAACGGTGGTAGGATTTATTACCTTATGAGGAGCCAGCCACCCCTCTTACACCTCATGGTACGTCACGCTTTTTTATATTGACTTTAAACTCGTTTCACATCCACAGGACATAACTCTCCTTTAAGTTTACTTCGATGGAACCGAAGATTCACTCCCTTTAACCATGGTCCCGAGGACCGACGTGGGAAAATTCCTTAACACTTAGCCGACCGATCGGGTAGATCTCCCATTTTGACCTGACCCTATTTATTCAATAAGTATTAAAAAATAATTATTATAAACCTTTAACGCTAGATTTACGGGGCCCGACAATTTGACGGATGGGTTGCGTCAATTATACCATATTAACAGATTTAATTAACTTATAGTCAAGTCTGTTAATATTGCGATTGTTTTCAAACTAAACCTATCGTTTGTTTTTTAAAGAAAACGTGTGGTTTTCTTTACCCTAAATCAAACGGGTATCCGTTGAAATAGGTATACAAAAAACCCCAGTGAACCAAGTGTTAATTTCGAATTTTGTATAAGCAATATGTGAAATCGTTGAACGAAATTATTACCGTATGATACAATTGATCACACAAATAATTCTCGGGACGTTTTTGATTTCAAATAGAAAATTTCAGTCCGTGCTACTTCAGAAAAATTCGCGATGGAAATTGTACAGGTCACTGTTGGCGCGTGCGGTTGGCTAAGTGTTAACCAGAGTCTCGATCCACTCGTGGCCCCCGAATCCAGCCCCCCAAGACTCCAATTAAACTCGATGAAATGACCGGAAATTCGTTTTGGAAAATCAATTTACAATCTTTCTATTCCGTAATTACGAGCCATGAGCCAAGGAAAGTTGGAACGCGACCGATCGAATTGACCGGCGAAAATTGCGTATGAAATTCGACGAGCTCTAAACAATCGCGTTAATTGCCAATGTCGATTAGAACTGGATCACGCGTCGGCCCTAGTCTCCGTCGAGGACGCGTGCAGATCATGGAGGTTCGAGTCACTTGACCGAGACGGGTAATAGCCTGTCCGGCGAAATCTGCTGCCTTGGAAACGATAGCAAGCCTCGATTGTCGTTGCTCGCATCGATATTTCCCGGGGATAAAGGTACGTGGCCCGGAGTGGGAAGAATTTGAAGCTCGAACCGGACTCGGCGACTAAAGCGAAACCACCGGCAAAAGTTTTCGTATTTCCCTTTCTCCCGGAGAACCGAAGCCAAGGAAAGATTTCCACGCAATTGAGTTGGGCAACTCAATAGTCGGAAAATGTCTGTAATTTAATAGCGCGGAATCGATATAACCGACGTGGACGCTGTTGAAACGAAGACTGCTTTAGACAAGAAGGTGGTAAGCGATCGTTGTGAAGGCAGAAGGAGTCGCTGTATTCGCGACTAGGGTGGCAGATACTCGAAACACGTTGTAATTAGCGTAATAAATGCTCGGTACAATTAACGTGTTCGTAAGTTAAGTCGAAATGGAGGTATCACCGATGAATTTACCGAATTTCGAGATCATCGTTCCGAAACTTTTTATTAATACATTGACACCCGGCGACCTAAGAGACATTTAAAGCCAATTATCGGCCACTTAAACCCCGATCGCCGGACTTATTCGCTTGTTTCTGATCACTGAATAGCCAGAAAAATGTTTAAAACATTATATATTTTCCTAAAATAGTACATTTTATTGTCTATAAATTTTTTCGGCGTAACCATGATAAGTAAATTACAAATCTATGTGTAAGACGCTCATATCAGCAAAAAAAAAATCCACATCATCGTGGGGCAGCTACTCAAGAGACAAACTCAGAAATCCGCGTTATCGCGGGGCGTTAAAAATGTCAATGTGTTAAAAATTCCGCGTCGAAAGAGAATCCCAAAGGCGAATTATAGAAGAAATGTCACGGTTGACGAGGAGAATAAGGAAAATGAAATGAAGCGGATTGGTTTAAGTCCGTGGCCTTTTACTAGAAAAGTGCTTGTACCACGTAAGTCGAAGGATTTGCATTTCCGTGGCAAATAAACGTG
This sequence comes from Lasioglossum baleicum, assembly GCF_051020765.1. NCBI lineage: Eukaryota > Metazoa > Arthropoda > Insecta > Hymenoptera > Halictidae > Lasioglossum > Lasioglossum baleicum. The sequence continues at coordinate 2,848 of NW_027470688.1, read as the reverse complement.
GCCTTTTAACTAAATGAGAGAACTGGGCAGGAAGGAATATACTCGATGAATAGCGAGCAGCTAAGTCGAGAAATTCGAATCACTGTCGGTGCAGTCGTTTAAATAAACCAGGGAACCAGAGAGAGACGCGAAAACCGTAGCCATGTCGAATTCACCGCTCACGCGGAGGAAATACATTTCCGCAGCTCGTGAAGATCTGGAAATGCAGTGGAGAGTTTTCCGTGAATGCGCACCGGTGCTTGCCGAAGTTCTTTGGCGAATCAAACAGCGATCTCGAGATTTTTCGCGAATCGCGTTCCGAAATTCCATTCTTCTACAACCATCCTCCACGACTTCGACTATTTTCCAGAAAATCGGCTGGGACTTGATTATTCGCGTGAAAGTTTCCTAGCAATCCGTTATTTTTATCGATTCAACGGCACAAATGGATCAACCTAATAATCGTTACGTCGCTTGATAATTATGATCATGAGGAATGGGAAAGGGAATAAGAAAATTTCGAAGCGAAGCGATAATGCAATTCGCTGTTCCCAGTTGTATAATATAATTCATCCTGGGAGACTTGGCGGAACGTTGTTTTTGCAACGGAAAAGTTCGTTCCGGCAGTAAATCGGGGGGCAAGGCTAGTAAGATGCACCACGCACCGTTTCGAAACTTTTCCACCGTAGCATTGCCCTCGAAAAGTTCGATACGAGCACCCAACCTCGATTGCTAGCAGACCTCTAATGTGTTTACGGTGAAGAAAGTCAGATTGCAGCCTGGCTTGTTTTATTTCCAATGAAAACGCAGTCCGGAACAGCGACCGGGAATATCGTGAAAGTTTCCTGAACGTGCATTACGGCTTACGAGCATCCGATGGTCGGTATTTGCTGACCGCAGACATCGGCGACGAAACGATGCATCGATGTCAAATTATTCGCGGAAATTAAAGCCAGTCCTAATCGAAAATATCTCTAAATTATTCGTCGTACAGTTTCCGCAAATGGTACACTTATTTCGGTTGAGTAACCTTTAATTTTAGTAGAGAAATTGATATTATTTCACTGAAGTTCTCCACTTTCGTCCGTGTGAACCCGCGAAGTTTCGATTGAGAAGTTTGCTGACAGGTGATGGATTAATATCGCGTAAGGCAAGAATAATTATAATAATTTATTGGATAAGCAATTCGCAATGCATACTCGATGTGGCTGTCAGAGCGGGAAAATAAATTTTGCAAGGCTAAACTCTCTCCGAAGGGAAACCCTCGCCTGACCCTTCTTCCCTGCTATCACGCGTATCGACGGGCCTCATATGTCACCAAAGGTTCTCCCAAAAGGCCTGCTGATCCTTATTTTACACTTTTACAACCGCCTACCCTACCTCTTGAAACCGTTGTAGGAATAATGTACACGCTCTTGTGAAACCGCTGTTAGAAGAGCATTCCTTGCAAAATCGTAGCTGATCTTCTCGTTTGTTTTCTCAATTTATCACATCGCTTGGAAGATAACGCGTTTGTGTGTCTGTTTGACAGGGTCTCGAGGTACTTGGAGTTCACCGGGGACTACGAGTACCTTAGGAAGATTATATCCACCCTGGAAAAGGAGTTCGCTTTTTGGCAACGGCAAAAGATGATCGACGTCGAGAAGGACGGGAAAATATACAAAATGGGGCACTACGTCGTCGACAGCTCGAGACCTCGACCAGAGAGTTTCAAGTAAATTTTCCTCATAAATCATTTCCAAGATTTACGCTTTGTTACCTTCTCCGCGGATTTCCAATCTTCCAAATTTACTATTATTTTATTTCAATTCTGTTATTTACCGATAACTCTTACACTAACTTTTCCTAACTCGAGTTAACGAGAACGAGGATAGTAAAAATGCGGTTTTGAATTATCGCCGCAGCCGAAGAACTTGGCTGAAGATCAATTTTATTTGAGCCTCATTTTTTTCGCGTTCGATGTAAAAACAAATCGGCGTTTGAAATGGAACCGCATAGCGGTAAATCGAATTGTATTCAAAGCACGTACGCCCGGAATGCAAGCTTCGAAGTTGCAGCGCGAGATCTACACCTCGTTCAATGCAAACATTCGAACATTCTCCGGAGTTACAGTTCCTTGGAACCGTTAATACGATGCAGGCATAATCAAATGCAAATAGTAGGAAATTGGCAAGTTGCTGGTGTATTCACGATCCGTCATAAAATTTTGAATCCACCCGCGTTCAGAGCTCGCTAAATTCGTGTTTGTAATCCGCGGACGTGGTAACGACAATCTAGTGCAGCTTAGCATTAATTTCGCGAGCGGGGGAAACTTTGCGACCACCAGGTGTACCTTTGCTTGATTAACTTTGATGAGTTTAGTTCACGCTGTCGCGATTCATTCTGCGTGATAATAATACACGTAGCTATAAATTAATTTTATACATTCACCCGTTCTTTTCGTATACTTTCGTTATATCAAACTTGCTCTAGTGGCTTATGGAAGAGTAATAAATTCGTTAAAATAGAAGCAAATGATCTAGAGAATTGTCGAAACAATCATTGACAACGTCTTCTTAATCTCTGATTCATTAATTACTAGATCTCACAGATTTCGTTATTATTAACAACCTTGGTATTAATTGATTTTGAAATTATAACATTTCATAATTCTTCTAGACCTAGATTCCTCGACACTGAAATTCTTTGATTTCTTATATTCTAAACATCCTATTCCCAAATTTTATTACTTCGCGAATCAAAAATACTTCTCGAGTAAAATTTGATGGAATAAATATTTCAAGGAGTATTTTGCGAAGCGACTTTGTGATATTCGCTCACTGATCGGTGTATACGTTATTTTTTGAAACAGAGAGGATTATCGTAATGG
>NW_027470687.1:0-34262 GCF_051020765.1 Lasioglossum baleicum | reverse complement strand
ACGTTTCCACCTTTCTTGAGAGTCGCACGGCTAAGCCAGTAACTTCACAAATCCTGTTACTCCGATAGTCAAACCTGGTATTCGTGGGGTCAATGCGCTGTACACTATTGGCAATGGGCACCTTAATTGACGGTTTGAATATTAATGTAGCGCGTGAAACCGTTTGAGAACGATACCTACTGGCATAAATACAAACATTTTAGCGTACATCTTACCCACCCACAACCTAACCAGCTGCATGGTAAGTATAATTTCGTGTTCAGAGGCGCCAATTAGTACACTTCTTAGTGATGGGCATCTTCATTTCATGTATGCATGAGAAAATCGAGAGGCAAACTGGTCCAGAAAGTTACCACCCTCTATGTGAAATCGCACATCTAACACAATAGCTTCACCTATCCTGTGGTTGCGAGAGTCACACTGGGTACATCAGGAGTATATCAACAGTATTAACAGTATATAACAGTATACATATTGGACACCTTAGTTCACGGTATGACTATTGAAGTATAGCGTGAAACCGCTATCTGGACGTTACCAGTTGCTATAAATTCATTCTTATTAACCTATTTCTTACATTCCGAGTACTTAAACCGAAGCAGCGATTGCCTAGCTTCGGGTTCACAGGAACGAATTTGCAGACCTTTTAGCAGGCGGACACCTTATCGTTACGTAGAAACAGGAATATCGAGTGTCAAACCATCCGAGAACGTTTCCACCTTGTTTGTATCTCGAGCGGCTGAGTCACAGATTCATCAGCAGTTGCGATTCCGAAAGCCAAGCTAAGAATACCAGGAGTGAATCCGCAGAACAGTATTGTCAATAGAAACATTAATTCTCGGTAGGAATATTATACTCGAGCGTCAAACCTTTGTAGAACGTTACCTATTGTTATGCTGTCAAACTTTTTCGTAAGGCCTTACCAGCGGAGAACCAATCCCGATGTATCGATGGTATAATTACGTGTTGATTGATGAATATTTGTACTCATTCTAGTGACGGGCACCTTAAATTCCTGCACGAATTAGAAGATCGAGGTGCAACAATGTCCAGAACGTTACCATCACCATTGAGAGTCGCAGAGTTAAGTCAATAGCTACAGTTATCCTTCGCTTCCGAGAGACAAACCAAGTATTCCTGGAGTAAGTCTGCTGAATCGTATTGGCATTTGGCACCTAATTCACGATGTGAATACGAAGGCAAGAAGTCAATCCGTTTGAGAAGTTACTAATTGGTATGAAGAGAATCGTTTTACTGAAAACCTTACCCTCTGAACGCCTACCGCGATGTATCGAGAGTATAACGCCATGTTCAGAGGTACAAGCTAGTATACATTTTAGTGTCGCGCACCAGAATTTCAAACATGATTTAGCATATCGGGGGTCAAACTGTTCAAGAACGTTGCTGCTATCTATGAGAGTGGAACGGATAAGTCAGTAGCTTCGCCTATCCCCTGATTCGGAGAGTCAAACCAGGTATACCGCCATTAAATCCGCTGCACAGTGGTGGCAATAGACACATTATTTCGCGGTATCAATGTTAAAGCAGATCGTCAAGCCCTTGAAGATAGTTACCGATAGGTATAAAGTCATACGTTTCACCGAAGACCATACAGTCCGAAAAAATCGACCGCTGCATCGAGTGCATAACTACGGGTTCAGAGAGACAAAATATTATACATCATAGTGTCGTGCGTCTTCGATTCATTTACGAATTAGTGGATCGACGGTCAAACCGTTCCCGAACGTTACCACCATCCTTGAGGGTCGGAAGGCTAATTCAATACCATCACGTGTTCTGCGATTCGGAGAATCACACCAGGTACTCCGGCAGTAAATCCGCTGTACAGTATTCGCAATTCGCACTCTAATTCGCGGAGTGAATATTAAAATAGAGCGTCACACCGTTTGTGAACGTTACCAAGTGCTATAAATTCAAAAGGTTTACCGAAGACCTTACCTTCCGCGAACATAACATGCTGTAGCGGGAGTATAACTTCGAGATCGGAGAAACAAATTTGTACACACTGTAGTGGGGGGTCCGAAACATCAGGTAGTGACTAGGAGATCGAGGGTCCAACCGTTCGAGAACGATACCAGATTCTTTGAGGGTCAAACGGCTGAGTCAACAGCTTCACCACCCTGTGATTCCAAGAGTAAAACCTGGTATTCCAGGAGTAAATCTGCTGAACAGTGTATTCAATAGTAACATTAACTCACGGTATGAATATTAGAATTGAGAGTTAAACCGTTAGAGAATGTTACCAATTTGTATAACGTCATACTCTATAGCGGATAGCTTACCTTCCGTGAATATAACCCGCTGTATCGTGAGAATAACTTCATGCTCAGAGATACAGATTAGTAACCATTTTAGTTGGAGGCACGCTAATTTCATCTATGAATTTGATGATCGAGTCTCAAACCCTTCGAGAGCGATAACAGCATCCTCGATAGTAGAACGGCTGAGTCAATATGTTCATATATTGTCGTGATTCCGAGAGTCAAGTCTTGTATTCCAGGAGTAAATCCGCTGAACAGTATTGACAATAGACACATTAGTTCTCGGTATGAGTATTAAAGTAGAGCATAATACAGTTTGAGGACGTTACCAGTTGGCGCAACGACATTCTGTTTAACTGATACACTACCTACCGAGAAGCTAGTCTACTCTACCAAATGTATAACATCGTGTTCAGAGCGGCAACATAGTACGCATTTTATACACGGGCACCTTAATTTTATGTATGAATTAGAAAATCCATGGTCAAAGTGCTCGAGATCGTTTCCACCTTTCATTGAGAATCGCACATCTATGACAATAGCTTCACTAACGTGAGATCGCGAGAGTCACACCAGGTAGGAGTAGCTCTGCTGTACTGTAATGGCAATGGACACATTAATTCGCAGTTTGTATATTAAAGTAGAGCGTCAAACCGTTTGAAATCGATACAAATTGGTATAACGACATACTCCTTATCCGGTGCCTTACCTTCCGAGAACATAACCTGCTGTATCGTGGGTATAAGTTTGGGTTCAGAATCGCAAATCACTAGACTTTTTAGCTGCCGCACACTTTAATTTCATGTATTAATAGGAAGATCGATGGTCAAGCCGTCCGAGAACATTACCGCCCTCTTCGAAAATCGAAAGGCTAAATCATTAGCTTCACCTATCCTGTGATTCTGAGAGACAAGCTAGGTATTTCAGCAGCATATCCTCTGAAGAGTGTTGGCAGTGGACAGCTTATTTCGCGGAATGAATTTCAAAGAAGAGCATGAAACCGCCTGAGAATATTACCAGTTGGTATAAAGTCAAACGTACTACCGAAGACCTTATCATCCGAGGAAATAATCCGCTGTTTCTTGAGTATATCGTTGTTATCATAGATGCAAATTAGAATGCATTTTAGTGACTGGCACCTTAATTTGATGTATGAATTTGAAGATCGAGTGTCAATCCGATCGAGATTGCTCCCATCCATTTTGGGCGCCGGACGGCAAAGTCAAAAGCCTCAGCTATCCTGCGATTCCAAGAGTGAAACGAAGCATTCCGAAGTGAATACACAGTAAAGTACTGGCAATGGACACCCAAATTCACCGTATCCATATTAAAGTACTGAGGCGAACAATTGTAGAGCGCTGCCTACTGGTATGGAATCAATCTTTTTCCGAAGGCCTTACCTTCCGAGAACCTAACCCGCAGTATCCAAAGTATAACTGCGTGTTCAGAGAATCAAATTCGTGTACAATTTAGTGACAGGCACCTGAATTTCAGGTATGAATAAGAGGATCTAGTGTTACACTGTTCGAGAACGTAAGCTCCTTCATTGAGTGTCGCATAGCTATGGCAGTAGCTTCACCTGTCCAGTGATTTCGAGAGTAGAACCAGTCATTACGGGAGTAAATTCATTGAATTATATCGGCATTTGACTACAATCTTCACGGTATGAACATATAAGTAGAAAGTCAAACTGTCAGAGATCAATACCAATTTGTATAGAATCGCTCTTTTCACCAAAGGCATTACCTTCCGAGAATCTAATCCGAGGTATCGAGAATACGACTTTATGTTCAGAGAAAAAAATTTGTATCCATTTTAGTGACGTGCACCATAGTTCTATGGACGAATTAGAAGATCGAGTGCCAAACCGTTCGGGAACGTTATCATTATATTTGAAGGTCGCACATCTAAGTCAATACCTGCAGCTCTCCTGTGTTTTCGAGAGGAAAATCAGGTACTCCGCGAGTAAATCCGCTGACCGGTGACGGAACTAAACACATCAATTCACGGTATGAATATTAGAGTAGAGTGTCAATCCGTTGGAAAGCATGATCAATTGCTATACAGTTATACTTTTTACCGAATACCTTACATTCCCAGAACCTAACCCGCAGTACCGCGTATCATACTTAGTGCTCACGGAAACGAATTAGTGAACATTTTATCAGTCGGACAGCTTCTTTTCATGTATAAATAGCAAAATCGTGAGTCTTACCTTTGTAGAACGCTCCCATTTTCATTGAAAGCCGCACAACTAAGTCAATAGCTTCACCTATCCTGTGATTACGGGAGTCAGACCAGGCATTCCGGGAGCAAATCCCCTGAATAGTATTGGCAAGGGACACCCAATTTCACGGTATTTGTATGAAGGTACAGTCTCAGACAGTTCTGCAACGTTACCCATTGGTATAGCGTCTAACTTTTCACAGAATGCCGTACCTTCCGTGAAGCTAAACCGCTGCATCGATAGTATTACTTTGTGTTCCGAAGCGCAATTTAGAATACATTTTAGCGTCGGGCACCTTAATTTCATGTTAGACTTAGAAGATCAGGGGTCAAAGCGTTCGGAGAACGTTAGTCAGACCGATCGAAATCGTTACCATCATCTTTGAGTGTCTACCGGACAAGTCAACAGATTCACCTAACATGTCATTCCGGGCGTCAATCCAGATATTCCGGGGGTGAATGCACTGAACAGTATAGGCATTAGGCACCCGATTTGACGGTATAAATAGTAATATGGAGATTCGAACCAACATTGAACGTTACACACTGGTATAGGGTCAAACTTATTACCCATTACCGTACCATCTAAGAACCTAGCACACTGCAGCGAGTGTCTTGCTTAGTGTTCAATGAATCCAATTAGTAGACACATTAGCATACGGACAATTTAATTGCATTTATCGATAGGAAGGTGGAGGGTCAAATCGCCCTAGAACTTTTCCACCCTCGTTGAGAATCGGACGGCTATGCCGATAGCTTCACATGTCCTATGATTCCGAAAGTCAATTCAGATACTCCGGGAGTAAATGCGCTGTACGTAGTTGGCAATAGGCACCAAAATTCACTGTTTGAATATTAAAGCAGGCCGTCAAGTCGATGTGGAACAATACCTATGGCTGTAGGGTCAAACTTCTTACGGAATGTCTTACCTTCCGGAACACTAACCAGCTGTATCGGTTGCATATCACCGTGATCAGTGGTACGAACTAGTATACTATATAGTGTCGAGAACCATAATTTCATGCATGAATTAGAAGATCGAGGGTCTAACTGTTCGGGAACGTTACCGCCTCCTTTGACATTCGAACGTCTAAGTCAATAGCTTTACCTACCCTGTGATGTCGTAAGTCAAAGCATGAATTCCGGGAGTAAATCCGCCGTACAGTATTGGTATCGTACACCCTATTTCACGGTTTAAATATTAATGTACAGAGTCAAACCTTTGTAGGACGATACGTATTGATATATAGTCAAACTTTATTGCGAAGGCCTTACCCTCCGGGAATCTAACCCGCTGTATCGAGGGTATAAATTCATGTTCGGAGAAACAAATTAGTATACACTTTATTTACGGCGCATTTATTTTACGTATTAATTATAAAACGGAGGGTAAAACCGTTCGAGATCGTTACCACCTTAGTTGAGGATCGAACGCCTTAGTTACTAGCTTCACTTGTCACGTGACAACGAAAGACAAACCAGGCATTCCAAGAGTCAATAACCTGTACACTATTAGCTGTGAACACCTCAATTCCTCAGTTTGAATATTAAGGTCCAGAGTCTGTCCATCGTTGAACGTTACCTATTGGTATAATGTGAAAAGTTTTAGTGAAGACCTTATCCTCCAGGAGGCTAAGCCGCTGCGTAGAGACTATAAATTCGTGGTCAGAGATACACATTAGTATATATTTTGGTGGCGGGCACCTTAAAAACATGCGTGTATTGAAAGATCTGTTGTCAAACCGTTCGAGGTCGTTACCGTATTCCTTGAGTGTCGAAGGGCTGAGTCAATAGCTTCACATGTACATGTGATTCCGAAACTCAAGCCTGGTGGTGTTCTGGGAGTAAATCCGATGAACAGCATTGGCAATAGACACCTTGTTTCCCGGTTTGTATATTATAGTAGACAGTCAATCCATTGGAGAACATATCCAATTGGAATGCAGACATACTCTTTACCGATGGCCGTACCTTCCAAGCAGCTAATCCGCTGTATCTAGAGTATAAGTTCGTGATTAGAGAAGCAAAATGGTATACATTTTACTGGCTCGCTCAATAAATTCTTATAGGAATGGCAAGCTCTAGAGCCAAACCGTTTGAGTACGTTACCACCGCTCTTGCGAGTCGAACGGCTAAGCCAATAGCATCACATATCCTGTGATTCCGTGAGTCAAAGATGGTACACCAGGGGCTAATGTGCAGAACAGTATAGTAAATAGAAACATTAATTCACTGTAGAAATATTAAAATAGGGAGTCAATCAGTTGAAGAATATAAACAATTGGTATGTCGTCACAGTGTTTATCGCAAACCTTACCTGCCGGGAACATTGTCAGCTGTTTCGAGGGTACAACTACGTGTTCAGAGTAACAAATTAGTTAACATTTTGTGAGGGGCACCTTAAATTCAGGCACGAATGAGAAGATCGAGTGACAATGCGTTTGAGAATGCTTCCACCATCTTTGAGTGTCGGACGGCTGAGTCAATAGCTACATGTATCCTGCGATTCCGAACGTCAAACCAGGTATTCCGGGTGCAAGTCCGCAGGACAGATTTGCCAATAGTTTCCATGTTTCGCGAGGTGAATCAGAAAATAGAGAGTCACACAGTGTGAGAACGTATCAACTCCCGTTGAGAGTCGAGCGGATAAGTCAATAGTTTCACATGCCCCATGATTCCGAGGGTCAATCCCGGAAAACCGTGAGTATGTCCGCTGAAGAATATCGGCAATTGACACCATAACGCACAGTGTGAATATTAAAGTAGAGCGTTACTAATTGGTATAAAGCCAAACACTTGACCGAGGTCCTTACCATTGGAGAAGCAAAATGGCCGTTTCGAGGGCATAAATTCGTGGTCAGACAGTGAAATTAGTCTTCATTTCAGTGACGGGCACCTTAACTTCATGCGTAAATTAAAGGATCGAGTGCCAATCTTTCCGAAAACATTACCACCGTCTGCGAGGGGCCGTCGGATAAGTAAGTAGCTTGACATATCCTGCTATTCCGAGAAAGAAACCAGTTATTCCGGGAGGAAATGCCCTGTACAGTGTTGGCAACGGACACCTTAAGTCTGGTTTTGGATATTAAAGTTGAGCGGCCATCCGTATTAGAAAGCCACAAATTGGTATAAAGTCAAACGCTTTATTGAAGATCTTACACTCCGAAAGCCTAACGCGCTGTACCCACAGTATAACATGACGTTCAGAGCAATAAATTAGTGTACATTTTAGCGAGGGACACCTTAATTTTATGTATGCATTAGACGATCGAGTGCCAACCGATCTGGACCGTTACCAACTTCTCTCATATTGGAACAGTTACGTCAATAGCATTACATATCTAGTTCTTCCGAGTGTCATATCGGGTATTCCTGGATTACATCCGCTGAACAGTATTTGTAATAGGCACCATAATTCATGGTTTGAGTACTATAGCGGAACGTCAAACGATTGTAGAACGTTAGTTATTGGTGTAGAGTCAAACATTTTGCTGATAGCCCTCCCTTAGGAGAAGCTAACTGGTCGTGTCGAGAGTATAACACCGTGATTGGGGATAGAAATTGGTAGTCATTTCAGTGACGGGCACCTTATCTACATGTGTGAATTAAAAGTTCGATGGTCAAACCGTTTGAGAACGTTACCACCTTTTTTGAGTGTCGAACGGCGAAGTTAATTGTTACACTGGACCTGTGATTCCGAGAGTCAAGCCAGGTACTCCGGGAGCAAATGCCCCATACATTGTTGGCGATAGACACCTCAATTCACGATATGAATATTAAAGCACATAGTCAAATCTTTGTGGAACGTTACCTGTTGGTATATGGTCAAACTTCTAACCGCATGCCTTACATTCCGAGGAGCCAACACGCTGCATCGCGAGCATAACTTCGTATTCAGAGAAGCATTATAGTATGTATTTTAGTGACGGGCGCCATACTTTCATATAAGAATGAGAAGATCGATTGTCAAGCCTTTCGAGAATGTCAGCACCCTCTTTGAGGGAGGATCGACCAAGTAAATGGCTTCACGTTTCCTGTGCTTCCGTGAGTCAAACCAGTTATTGACAATCGACTCCTTAGTTTACGGTTTGAATATTAAAGTATAGCGCAAACCGATTCAGAACGTTACCAATTCCCATAAAGTCAAACGATTTACCGAAGACCTTACCTTCCGTGATCCTGACCCGCTGCATCGAGAGTTTAACTTCGTGTTCATTAAAATAAATTAGTACTTCTTTCAGTGATGGGAACCTGTTCATCGTGTACGAATTTTAAGATCGAGGGTCAAACCGTTGAAGATCGTTAACACCTTCTGTGAGGGATGAATTGCTAAAGTCAATGGCTTCACGTATCCTGTGATTCACAGTATGAGAATTAAACTAGAGCTTCACCCGTTCTAGATAACTACCCATTGGTGTAGAGACAAACCTTTTACCGAAAGCCTTACCTTCCGAGAGCCTATACCGCTGAAGCGATTCTGTTCCTCAGTGCAGACGGAAACAAATTAGCATAAATTGGAGTCTCGGGCATCCTAATTTCATATTTGTCTAAGAAGTTCCAGTGTCAAACCTTTCGAGAACGTTTCCACCTTATTTGAGTGTCGAAATGCTCAGTTAACAGCTTCACCCATCCCGTGATTCCGAGAGTGAAATCAGGTAACCGGGGAGTAAGTCCGCCGAAGTTTATTGGCATCTGACACCGTATTTCATGGTATGAATATTAACGTAGAGAGTCAAACCCTCAGAGATCATTACCAATGCGGATAAAGCTATTCCTTTTACCGAATACCATACCTTCCGGGAACCAAACCTGCTGTAGCGAGAGTCCTGCTAAATGTGCACGGAAACAAATTGACAGACAATTTAACGGACGAACAACACATGTTTGTGTGTAAATATCATCATCGAGCATCAAACCGATCGTGGTCGTTATCACCTTCTGTGAGAGATGAGCGGCTAAGTCAGTAGCGTCGTCCACCCAGTTATTCGAGAGTCAAACCAGGGATACCGATTGTAAATCCGCTGAGCATTATTGGCAACATACCTTAATTCACGGTATCAATACTAATGTACAGAGTCAAACCGTTGTTGATCGTCACTTATTCGGATAGTGTCAAACATTTTGTCGAAAGCCTGACGTTCCGAGAACCACACCCGCTGCATCGAGACTATAGCATCGTCTTGAGATAAAGAAATTAGTATGCACTTCAGTGATGGGCACGTTATCTTCGTGTATGAATAACAAGATCGGGGGATAAACAGTTCCAGAGCTATACCACGTTCGCTGATAGTCGATCGGCTAGGTCAATAGCTTCTCCTACCCTGTGACTTCCAGAGTCATACCAGGTATTCTGGGAACAAATCCGCTGAAAAGTATTAGTAATGGACACCAAAAATGAAGGTATGATATTAAAGTAGTTCGCCAGACCGTTAGAGAGGTTTTTCCATTTGCTATACAGTCAAACGTCTTGCCGAAGGCCTTACCCTCCGAAAAGCTAACCAGCAGTATTGAGTTTATAACTTCGTGCTCAGAGAAAGAAATTTGTATTCATTTCAGCCACGGGCACCTCAACTTCATGCATCAATTAGAAGATCGATGATCACACTGTTTAATAACGGTACCACCTTCTTTCAGAATCATGCATCTATGACAATAGCTTCAACAATCCTGAGATCCCGAGAGTCACACCAGGCATATAAGGAGTAAAGTCGCTGTACAGTAATGGCAGTGGACACCTTAATTCACAGTATGGATATCAAAGTAGAGAGTCAGCCCGTGTGAGAATGTTACGAATTCGTATAACGACATATTCATCTTCCCATAACTTACCTTCCGAGAACCTAACCCGCTGTAGCGAGAGTCTTGCTGATTGTCCACGCAAACAAATTAGTAGATATACTTGCAGACGGAGACCATGTTTCCATGAATAAATAAAAAAATCGAGAGCCAAGCCAATCGTGATCGTTTCCACCTTGATTGCGAATCGAATGGTTAAGAGAAAAGCTTCACTTATCCTATGATTACGAGTATCATACCAGGTATACCGGGAGTAAATCCGCCGAACAGTATTGGCATTAGACACCATATTTCAGGTTATAGATATTAATGTACAGAGTCAGACTGTTGTAGAACGATACTTAATGGTACATAGTGAAAGTTTTTACCGGTGTCTTACATTCCGGGGCCGTACACATGGTACCGAGTGCATAACCTCGTGACCACAGAAAACAATTAGCATACATATTAGTGACGGTCACTTTAATCACATGATCAGAAGATCGTGTGTAAAGCGGTTCGACAACGTTGCCACCTTCAGTGCGAGACGAATGGCTATGCCAAGAGCTTCACACATTCTGCGATTCCGAGAGTCAAACCAGATATTCCGGGAATAAATCCGCTGAACAATATTGGTAAATGACACCTTATTTCACGGCTTGAATATTAAAATAGATCGTCAAACCGTTTGAGAACGTTACAAATTACTATAAAGTCAATCGTTTTACCGGATACCTTCACTTCCGAGACGCTAACCGGGTGTATCTAGTGTATAACGTCGTGCTCAGTGGAATAAATTACAATACATTTTAATGACGGGCAGCTTAACTTCATGTATGATTTAGAAGGTCGGGTGTCAAACCGTTCGAGATCGATACCACCTTCTTTGAAAGTTGCACATCTAAGTCAATACCTTAACTAATCCAATGATTGCGAGAATCAGCCAGCGTGTTCTAGGCGTAAATGCGCGAAACGATATTGGCAACAGTCTCCGTAATTCACGGCATGAATATTAACGTTAAGAGTCAAGCCGTCGGTGATCATTAGCAATTGGTAATAATAAGCATAAAGTCATCACTTGAAACCTTCACCAAACATTCTGAGAACGCAAGCCACCGTAGCGATTACCTTGCTTCCCGTTCACAGGAACGTATTAGCAAACATTGTAGCAGAAGCACACATTATTTTCATATATGAATTAGAAGATCGTGTGTGAAACCGTTCGAGATCGATACCACATTTTGAGAGTCCATACGGGTCCAGTCCATCCGGGAGTACATGCGCTGAACTGTGGAGGCCATATACACCTTAATTCGCGTATTTATCATGAATGTAGATAGTTAAACCGCGTGTTATCGTTCTCAGTTGTGATAAAGTCATCCTCATTAGAGAATACCTTGCCATCCGAGAATATAACTTGCTGTATGGCTTGCCTCGATTCGTATTCAGAGAAACGAATTAGTACTCATTTTAGTGACGGGCACGTCAACTTCATGTATGAACAAGAAAATCGAGACTCAATCCTTTCGAGTACGTTTCAACCTATATTCAGAGTCACAGAGTTGAATCAATGGCATCACCAGTCCAGTGATTTCGAAAATCAAATCAGGTATGCCGGATGTAAATACGAGGAAGTGTTTTCGACCTAGACACCATAATTGACGGATTGAACATTAAAGTAGAGAGTCAAACCGTTCGAGATCGTTAGCAATTACTATGCAGACATTCTTTTTTCGGAAAACCTTATCTTTCGGGAAATTATCCCGCTGTATCGGGAAAATAACTTCGTGTTTAGAGAATTAAATTGGCATTCATTTCAGTGACGGGCACCCTTATGTCATGTACCAATAGGAAGATCAAGGGCGAATCATTTCCATACCGTTGCCTACTTCTGTGACAATCGAACAGCTAAGTCAATAGCTTCACATATCCTGTGCTTCCGATTATTATAGCAGGTAGCCCTGGAGTATATCCGCTGACGAGTATTGTCCATCGGCACCTTAATTAACGGATTGAATACTAAAACGGAATGACACTCTGTTGTTGAACGTTAGTTATTGCTATAGAGTAAAACTTTTTACAGATAGCCATTCCTTCGGAGAAGATAACCTGCAGTTTCGAGAGTATAACTATTTGTTCAGAGAACGAAATTATTATTGATTTTAGTGACGGGCACCTTAACTTCATGTACGAATTAGATGATCGAATGTCACATCGCTAGAGAACGTTGACACCTTCTGTTAGAGACAAACGGCTAAGGCAGCAGCTTCTTCCATCCTGCGATTCTGAGAGCAAGACCAGTCATTACGGGAGTAAATCCACTGAATTACAGAGGCAATTGACAACATACTTCACAGTATGATCATTTCAATAGAAAGTCAAACTGTCGGAGATCTCTACCAATTGGTTTAGAGCCACCCTTTTCACTGAAGCCATTACATTCCGAGATTAAAACCTGCTGCATCCAGAGTATAACTTCGTGCTTCGGGAAACACGTTAGTATACATTTTAGTAACGGCACATAAAATTCATGTATGAATCAGAATTTGGATGGTCAAACCGTTCGAGAATGTTACCTCCACTACTGAGAGTCGAACGGCTGGGTCAATAGCTTTACCTATCCTGTGATTCTGAGAGTCACATCAGATAATACTGGCGTAAATCCGTTGAAGCGTCTTGGCAATAGATACCATAATTCGCGGTATGAATATTAAAGTGGCGTAACAAACGGTATGTGAACGTTACCAATTCCTAACAAGTCATACTTTTCACCGAAGACATTACCATCCGCAAAACTAACCCGCAGTATCGAGAGTATAACATTGTGTTCAGTTGGTCGAGTTAGTATACATTTTAGTGACGGCAGCCTGAATTTCATGTATGAATAAGAAGGTCCAGGGTCATGCCGTCTGAGAACGTTACCACCTACTTAGAGACACGAACGGCTGAGTCCATAGGTTCCCCTATTCTTGTGATGCCGAGAGTCAAACCTAGTATTCCAGGAGAAAATCTGCTGAACTGAATTGACAATAGACACAGTAATTCAAGATTCGAATATTAAAGTGGAGAG
The DNA here is from genome assembly GCF_051020765.1 of Lasioglossum baleicum. Taxonomy (NCBI): domain Eukaryota; kingdom Metazoa; phylum Arthropoda; class Insecta; order Hymenoptera; family Halictidae; genus Lasioglossum; species Lasioglossum baleicum. The sequence goes on along the minus strand of NW_027470687.1, from coordinate 20,909 downwards.
CCAATCCATCGCAGAACATTTCCAATTGATATGAAGTCATTTGTTTTTCCGAATGCCATACCTTCTGTGAAAATATCCCGCAGAATCCAGAGCATTACTTCGTATTCAGAGAAGCAAATTAGTATATATTTTAGTGAAGGGCACATTATTGTCAACTATGAATTAAAAGATCGAGCGTCAAACTGTGATCGCTTTCTCTGAAAGTCCAAGGGCTAAGACAATAGCTTCCCCTATCCTTTGATTCCGAAAGTCAAACCAGCTATTCCGGGTCTAACTCCGCTGTACACTGTTGGCAATGGGCACTTTATTTCGTTGATTGAATATTAAAGTAGAGCATCAAACCGTTTGAGGGCGTTACCAATTGGTACTAAGTCATACGTTTTACAGAAGTCCTTACCCTACGAAAAACAAACCCGCTGTAGCGAGGGTATAACTTCGGGTTCGGAGAAAGAAACTAGTATCCATTTCTGTGACGTGCACCTTAAATTCATGGTGGAAATAGAATATCAATGGTCATATGGATCGAGAACGTTACCACCTTCTGTGAGAGTCGAGTGGCTAAGTCAATAGCGTCACCAATAACATGACTCTCAGTGCCAAACTAGGTATTCCGGGCATAAATCCGCTGAACGGTATTGGGTATTGGCAATTGACACTTTAGTTCAGGGCATGAATATTAATGTAGTAAGTCAAAGCGTTGGAGCATATTACCAAATCGAATAAGGTTATTCCTTTTACCGAATACCTTACCTTCCAAGAATCTACCCCATCGTATCGAGAGTATATATTCGTGTTCAGTGGATCAAATTAGTAAACATCGTAGTGATGGGGACCTTAATTTCAATATGAACAAGAATATCGTGGTTCAAACCGTTCGAGAACTATGCCACCCTCTTTGCGAGTCGAATGGATATGTCAACGGTTTCACCTGTCCTGTCATTCCGAGAGTCACACCAGGTAATACCGGCGTAGATGAGCTGTGCAGTAGTGGCAATAAATACATTAATTCGCGGTTTGAATACTAAAATACTGCGTCACCCCGTATGAGAACGTTACCAATTGCTATAGAGTCAAACGTTTTACCGTAGACATTACACTCTGAAAAATTAACCGGCTGTATCAAAAGCATAACATCGTGTCCAGAGAGACGAATCAGTGCACATTTTAGAGACGAGAACATTAATTTCACGTATGAATTATACGATCGACAGTCAAATCGTTGGAGAACGATACCACGTACTTTGACAGTCGCACACCAAAGACAATAGTGTCACGTATCCTGTGATTCCGAGAGTCGAACCAGCTACTACGGGAGTCTACACACTGCCCAGCATTGATAATTGACACCTTGAGTAATGATTCGAATACTAAAGTAGAGCGTAAATCCGTTGTAAACTTCACCCATTCCTATAGAATCAAACTTTTATCCGATGGCCTTACCTACCGAGTAGTCCAACCTGCTCTAGGGAGTGACGTGCTTAGTTATCGTGGAAACATGTAAGTTGACATTTTAGAGGCGTGCACCTTAATTTCATGTATGAATTACAAGATCAAGGGTCAATCCTTTCCAGACCACCTTCTATGACAATCGAACAGCTATGTTAATATCTTCACATATCCTGTGAATCCGAGGGTCAAGCCAGGTATTCGGGGAGTAAATCCGTTGAACATTACTGGCAATAGACACTTTAATTGAAGCTATGAATATTGAAATAAAGCATTACACTGTTTGACATACTTTTCAATTGTTATAATGTCAAACCGTTTAACGAAGGACTTACATTCCGCGAAACTTACTCGCCTCATCGAGAGAATAACTTTTTTTTCAAAGAAAGAAATTAGTATTCGTTAGAGGGACGGAAACATGAACTTCATGTATGGATTAGAAGATCAGGGGTTAAACAGCGCGAGGACGTAACTACCATCATTGAGTGTCGAGAGGCTAAGGCAACAGCTTCTCCCATCATGTGATTCCGAAGGTCAAAGCAGGTATTCCGGGAGTAAATCCTCTGAACGGTATGGGCAGTAGATACTTTAATTCACGGAATCAATTTGAATGTATAGAGTCGTGCCGCTATAAAACGTTACATTTTGGTACAGGGTAAGACGTTTACCGAAATCTTTACCTCCCGAGGACAAAACTCTCTGTAGCGAGAGTATATCTTCGTGTTCAGTGAAACGCATTAGTATACATTTCAGAGATGGGCACCTTACTTTTATGTATTAAAAGGAATATCGATCGTCAAAGCCTTGGGTATCCTGACCATCTTCCTTGGGATTAGAACGGCTAAGTCATTAGCCACACCTATCCTGTCACACCTAGTGCCAAGCCAGATATTTCTGGAGTAAATCCGGTGATATGTATCGGAAGTAGGACCTCTACTTTACAGTTTGAATATTAAAGAAGAGCGTCAGACCGTTGTAGAACGTTACAAATTCGTATGCGATCAAACTTTTTACCTAAGGACGTACCTTCCGAGGAGCCCAACCCGCTGCTGAGTGTGCCTTGCCTAGCGTTCGTGGAAACAAAATAGTAGACAATTTAGAGTGCGGCACGTTAATTTCATGTATGAATTAGAAGATTGATTGTCAAACCTTCCGAGACCGTAACCATCCTCTTTGAGAGTCGAACGGATATGTCAATAGCATCACCTATCCTGTTATTCCGTAGGTCAAACCAGGTATTCCAGGATTCTAACCATTGCGCAGTATTACCAAAGGACATCTTCATTCACGGTACGAATATTGATGTCGATAGTCAAACCCTTCGAGAACGTAATCACTTGCTGTGGAGCCGAAACTTTTACGAAATGTTTTCCCATTCGCGAAATGACACCCGCTGTAACGGGGGAATAAATTTGTGTTCAAAGAAACAAATTGGCCCACATATTAGGCTCCTTAATTCATGTATGGAATGGAACATCGATGCTCAAGCCGTTCGAGGATGTTAACAACATCACGTAGAGTCGAACGGCTAAGTCAAAGGTTACACCTTTCCTGTGATTCCGAGAGACAAGCCAGGTATTCCGCGACTAAACCCGCTGTACAGTATTCGATCTACTCACGCTGTATCACGATTATAAATATTAAAGAACAGCGATAAACCATTGTAGAACGTCTCCTATTGATATACAGTCAACCTTTTTACCGAAGGCCTCACCTCCCGATAACCTAACCCCGCTGTATCCAGAGTACAACTTCGTGCTTAGCGTAACACATTAGTATACATTTAGTGACGCGCTCCTTAATTTCATCTATGAATTAGATGATCGAGTGCCAAATTTTTCGAGAGCGGTAACACCATCAAGGGGAATCGTGCTGATGTGTCAATAACTTCACATATCCTTGTGATTCCGAGAGTTCATCCTGGCAGTCCAGGGAGTAAGTCCACTAGGGTATGACTATTGAAGTAGAGAGCCACACCATTGGAGAACTATACCATATGACATAAATTCAATCCTTTGAACTGATTCCTCACCTTCCACGAACCTAACCCGCTGTAGCAAGTTACATGCTTAGTGCTCACGGAAACAGTGGAGTAGACATTATAGCAGAAGCACACCTTATTTTCAAATTCGAATTAGGAGATCGAGTGTCAAACCTTTCGAAAGTGCTACCACCTTAATTGAGCATCGAACCGCTTTGTTAATAGCTTCCCCTACCCTGTGATTCGGAGATTCAAACAAGGTATAAAGGGAGAAATTCCTCTGAACAATATTGGCAATAAACGAATTAATTCGCGGTATGCATATTAGAGTAGAGAGTCAAAGGGTTTCTGAACGTTACTAATTGGTATAACGTCATACGCTTTATCGCATAGCTTACCATCTTGGGGAATATGGCGCTGTATCGTGGGTATATCTTCGTGTTCAGCGAAACTTATTAGTAGACATTTTAGAGACGGGCTCCTCATTTTCATGAATGAATAAGAAGATCGAGTGTCAAACCGGTCGAGCTCGTTACCACCTTCTTTGAGATTCGTGCGGCTAAGTCAACAGCGTCACTTGTCCTGCAATTCCGAGAGCCAAGCCAAATATTCCAGGAGTAAATACGCGAACAGTTTTGACCCTACACACATCAATTCACGGATTGAATATTTAAGTAGAGAGTCAAACCGTTTGAGAACGACACCAATTGGTGTGCAGGCATTGTTCTCCCCGAATACCATACTATTCGTGAACCTAACCCGCTGTATCGAGAGTATGACTTCGTGTTCAGAGAAGTACGTTTGTACACTTTCTATTGACGGCACAATAAAATCATGTATCAATTGGAAGAACTAGTGTTAAACACTTCGAGAACGTTACCACCTACACCTAGATTCGAAGGGCTGAGTCGTCAGCTTCGCACATTGTTATGATTCTAAGCGTCAGGCCTGGTATTCGAGGAGTAAATCCGCTGAGCAGAATTGGCAACAGAAATATTATTTCACGGCATGAATATTAATGTAGAGAGTCAAACCGATTGTGAACGTTACCAACTGCTATAATGTCACACGCATTACCGGAGACCATGCCATACGAAAAACTAACCCGCCTGAATCGAGAGCATACCTTCGTGTACCAAGAAAGAAGTCAGTCTTTGTTTCAGTGATGGGTACGTTAACCTCATGTATGAATCAGAATGTCGATGGTCCAACCGATCCTGAACATTAGCACAATCTTTGAGAGTCGAACGGATAAGTCCGTAATTCCGCCTATCCTATGATTCCGAGAGTCAAGCCTGGTATTCAGAGAGTAAATGCGCTGTACAGTATTGGCAATAGATACATTAATTCGCGGAGTGAATACTAAAATAGAGCGTCACACCGTGTGTGATCGTGACTAAATGCCATAAAGTCAAAAGTTTCACCGAATGCCTTACCGTCCGGGAAGATCACCCGCCGTATCGAGTGTATACCTTCGTGTTTAGGGAAAGACATTAGTAAACATTTTAGTGACGTCACTATAAATGCATGTATGAATTAGATGATCGAGAGTCAAACCAGGTACTGCTGGAATCTATCCGCTGCACAGTATTAGTAATTGGCACCTTAATTCATGGATTTAATATTATAGTAGGTCGTCAGTCCACTTGAGAACGTTACGAATTGCTACACAATCCAAATTTTACAGAAGACCTTACCTACCGAGAAGCAAAGTCTCTGTATCAAGAGTATATCTTCCTGATCAGAGAAGTCAAGTAGTATTCATTTTAGTGATGGCACCTTAATTTCCTATATGGAATAGGAGGTTGAGTGTCGAACAGATCGCGAACGTGATAACCTTTTCTGAGAGTTGATCGGCTAAATCAATAGCCTCACCTATCCTGGATTTCCGAGAATCAAAACAAGCATTCCCGGATTAAATCCACTTATCAGTATTGGCAATAGACACCTCACTTCGGAGTATGAATATTAAACCACAGAATGAAGCCGTCGGCGAAGATTGCTAATTCCTATAATGTCATTCCTCTTACCGAATACCTAACCATCTAAGAAGCTAACCCGCTGTACCGAGATAATTGCTACGAGTTCAGAGGAAGAAATTAGTATTCGTTTCAGTGGCGGGCACTTTAACTTCACGAATGAATTAGACGGTCTATGGTCAAACCGCCCGTGAACGTTACCACGTTTTGTGAGAGCCGAACGGAAAGGTCAATAGCTTCTTTGAGGGTCGAACGGTCAAGTTAGTATCTACCTATCGTGTGATTCCGAAAGTCAATCGAGGTATTCCAGGAGTAAATCTGCATAACAGTATTGCCAAAAGGCTGCTTAATTCGAGTTATGTATATTTAAGTAGAGTGACCTACTGTTGGAGAACTTTACCGACTGGTATGACGAGAAACTTCTTACCGGACACCTTAGCTTCCGCGAACCACAGCCACTGTATCGAGTGTATATCTTCGTGTTCAAAGAAGCAAATCAGTATACATTTTGGTGACGCACACCATAATTTCATGTATGAATTAGAAGATTGAGAGTCATACCGTTTGAGAATGATACCGCCCGTATTAGAGTCGCACAGCTAAGTCAATTCTTCGCTTATCCTGTGATTCCGAATGTCAAACAATCTATGCCGTTAGTATATCCGTGGAGCAGCATTGGCAATAGGCACAATAATTCACCGTTTGATCATTAAAGTAGTGCGTCAGACAGCTTGAGAGTGTTGCCATTGATATAAAAACAAATATTTCACCGATGGCCTTGACTTCCGTGGACCTGACCCGCTGCACAGAGATTAACACTTCGTGCTCAGAAACGGAGGTTAATATTCATTTCAGTGACGGTCATCTGAACTTCATGTGTGAAATAGAAAATCGAACGTCAATCGGTTCGAGAACGTTACCACTTCCTTTGAGATTCGAACGGCTAAGTCAGTAGCTGCACCTATCCTGCGATGCCGTAAGTCAAAGCATGAATTCGGGGAGTAAATCCGTTGTACAGTAATGGCATCGTGCACCCTCTTTCACGGTATAAATATTAAAATCCCGAGTCAAACCATTGTAGGACGTTACGTATTGATATATTTCTCAAACTTTATAGCGAAGCCTTACCCAACAAGAATCTAACCCGCTGTATCGAGGGAACAACTGCGTGTTCCGAGAATAAACTAGTATACACTTCACTGACGGCTCACTTATTTCATGTATTAATTAGAAGATGGAGGATAGCACCGTTCGAGGTCGCTACCACCTTAGTTGATATTCGAACGCCCTAGTTATTAGCTTCACCTGTTCTGTGACTCCGAAAGACAAACCGGGCATTCCAAGAGTCAAAGACCTGTACACTGTTAGCAATGGGCGCCATATTCCACGTTGAACGTCACCTATTAGTATAATGCGAAATGTTTTAGTCAAGACCATATCCTCCAAGAGCCTAAGCCGCTGCATCTGGAGTATAACTTCCTGTTAAGAGAAACACATTAGTATTTATTTTAGAGACGAACATCATAATGTCGTGCAAGAATTAGAAGATCATTTCAGAGAAGCAAATTAGTGTACATTTTAGTTACATGCACCTTAGTTTCATGTATGAATTAGAAGGTCGAGTGTCGAAACATTCGAGGACGTAACCACCCACTGTGGCGGTCGAATAGCTACGTGAATAGCTTCACCAATCTCGTGATTCCGTGAGGGAAACCAGGTAATACGGAAGCATATCGGCTGAACAGGATTGGCATTAGGCACCTTAATTCACGGTTTGACGGTTAAAATAAAGCATCAAACTGTTGTAGATCATTACCTATTTGTATGGAGTCAAACTAATCACCGAAGGCGTTACCTTCCGAGAAAACCAAGTCGCTGTATGTAGTGCCATGCTTATTGCTGACGGAAACGAATTACTAGATATTTTAGCAGACAGGCACATTATTTTCATGTATGTATAGCAAAATTGAGGATAAAACTTTTCGAGAACGTTACCATATTCTTTGATATTCGAACCCCTATGTCAATAGAATTACCTATCCCGCGATTCCGAGAGTCAAACCAGGAATCCCGGGAGTCAATCGATAGTGCAGTCTTTCCACTAGATACGTTAATTCGTGGTATGAACATTAATGTAGAATGTCGATCATTTGTAGAACGTTACACATTGGGATGTTGTCAATCATTTTACCGAATACCTTATCTACCGTGTACATATCCCGCTGTATCGAGGATATAACTTCGTCTTCAGAAGAACAAATTAGGATACATTTTAGAGACATGTACCATAATTCCATGTACAAATTAGAAGATCCAGTGTCAGTCCGTTCGAGAACGTAGCCACCATCTTCGAGAGTGGCATAGATGCGTCAGTAACTTCACCTATCCTGCGACTCCGTGAGTTGAGCCAGGCATTCCGGGAGTAAATGCTCTGAACAGTACTGGCAATAGACACCTGAATTGACGGTATATATATTCAGGTACAGTCTGAAACAGTTGTAGAATCTTAGCTATTGATGTAGAGTCAAACTTTTCACCGAATGTCTTACCTTCCGAGTACCTGACCCGCTTCATTGAGACTGTAACTTCGTGTTCAGAGAAAGAAATTACTATTCATTTCAGTGACGGGCACGTTAACCTCATGTATAAATTAGAAGATCGAGGGTCAAACCGCTCGAGAACATTGTCACCTTCCTTGCGAGACGAACTGCCAAGTGAATAGCTTCACTGCGATTCCAAAAGTCAAACCAGATGTTCCGAGAGTAAACATGCTGTAATGTATTGGCAGTAGACACCATGATTTACGGTTTGCATATTAATGTAGAGCGTAAAACATATTGATCGCGATAGAAATAGCTATAAAGTCAAACGTTTTTCCGATAATGAAAACTTCCGCGAACATTACGCGCGTCATCGTGCATACAACCTTGTGTACAGAGATACAAATCAGTACACATTTTAGTGACGGGGGCCTTAACTTCGTGTGTGAAATTGAAGGCCGATTGGCATGCCCTTCCACGACGTTAGCACCTTCTGTGATAGACGAACGGCTGAGTTACTAACATCACCCATCCTGCGATTCCGAGAGTCAAACCCGGTATTCCGCGAGTAAATCCGCTGACAGATATCGGCATTCGTCTGCTCAATTCACGGTTTGAATATTACAGCAGAGTGCGAAATCGCGGTAGATCGTTAGCTATTCTTATAGAATCAGACTTTTTACCGAAGATCTTACCTTCCGAGAAGCCTAACCAGCTGCAGGGAGTGTTCTGCTCAGTGGTAGTAGACAGTTTACGAGGGGATACCTCATTTTCATGTATGAACAGCAAAATATAGAGTCTAACTGCTCAAGAACGGTACAATCTTCATTGCTAGCCGTACAGATACGTCAATAGCATCACCAATCCTGTGATACCGAAATTTGAACCTGGCCCTCCTGGAGCAAATGCGCTGAACAGTATTGGCAAGAGACACTTTAATTCACGGCATGAATATTAAAGCAGGAGGTCAAACCGTCGGAGGACATTACCAATTTGCATAAAGTCATTGTTTTTACCGAATACATAACCTTCGTAGAACCTAATCCGCTGTAGGATGTGTCCTGCATAATGTGCACGGAAAAAAATTAGTAGACATTTCAGCGAATGAGCACCACATGTTTGTAAATAAGTACCATCATCGGGAGACAAGGCGTTCGAGAACGTTACCACCTCTTGTGAGAGACCAACTGCTAAGTCAATAGCCTCACCTATCCTGTTATTCGGAGAGGCAAACCAGGTACTCCGGATGTAAATCCGCTGAATAGTGTTGCCAATTAACACCTTAAACCGTGGTACGAATATTGAAGCAGGCCGACAAACGCTTGTAGACCATTGCCAATTAGGGTATAGTCAAAACGTTTGACAGAAAGCGTTATGGTCGGAGAACCTCAACCTCTGTATCGGGAGTTTTAACTTCCTGTTCAGAGGAACTCATGTGTACAAAATTTAGAGGTCTGGGTCCATAATTTCATGCATGAATTAGACGCCCGAGTGTCAAACCCTTTCGAGTACGTAACAACACATTCAGTTGAAACTCGCCCCGGCTAAGTTAAATCTGCACATACCCTGTGATTCCGATAGGCAAACCAGGTACTCCTGGAGTAAATCATTGAACAGTATTGGAATAGACACCTTAACTCACAGTTCGAGTACTAAAATATTTCGTGAAACCGTTTGAGAGCGTTACCAAGTGTTATAAAGGCAAACCGTTTTACCGAAGCCCATACCATCCGAGGACCAGACCCGCTGCACCGAGAGTATAACTTCGTGTTCAGAGAAACACATTAGTAGACAGTTATGAGACAGGCACTGTATTTTGGAGCGTGAATTAGAAGGTCGAGTGTCAAACCGTTCGAGAACGTTAGCACCCCTCATTGAGCGTCGAACTGATACGTCAATGGCTCCACCCACCCTGCGACTCCGAGATTCAAGCCACGTATACCTGGATAAATCCGATGCACAGTATTGCCAATGGACCACTTAATTCATGGCTTGAATATTGAAGCAGACCGTCGAACCCGTTGGAGAAACGATCCCTATTGATATAGCGTCTATTATTTTACCGATAGTCCAACCTTCGGAGCAGATAACCCACCGTATTGAAGGTATAACTTCGTGTTTAGAGAAAGAAATTAGTATTAATTTCAGTGTCGGGCACCTTATCTTCACGCATGAATTTGAAGATAGACGTTCAATCTATTCGAGATCGGTACTACATCTGTTGCGAGTGGAACGGCTAAGTCAAAAGCTTCACCCATCCTGTGATCGCGAGAGTCAAACCAGGTATCCAGGAACTGAATCGCTGTACAGAATAGGCAAAAGCCACTTCAATTCACGGCGTGAATATTAAAGCAGTCCGTCAAACCGTTGTAGAGCATTACCAATTCGTGTAGGGTTAAACAGATTACAGAATTCCTTACCCCACCGACAAACTGCCCCCCTGTATCGAGAGTATAACTCCGGGTTCAATGGCACCCAACGTGTATATATTTTAGAGACGTGCACCTTAATTTCATGCATGACTTAAAACATCGAGTGTCAAGCCGTTCGAGAACGTTACCACCTTCTGTAACTGATGGACCCACTACGTCAATAGTTTCTCTTATCCTGTGGTTCGGAAAGTCATGCCAGTACTCCGGGAGAAAGTGAGCAGATGAGTTTTGGCAATAGAGACCTTAATTCGCGGCTTGAACATTTCTTTGGAGAGTCAAACCGTTTGAGGCATTACGACTTGGAATAAAGTGAACGTTTTACCGAAGCCTTTACCTTCCGCCAACGTTCACCGGCTTCATCGATAGTTCGTGTTCAAAGAACAAAATTAGTATTCAGTTCACTGACGGGCAACTTAACTTCATGTATGAATGGTAAGTTCGTGTGTCAACGCTTCCATCTTCTTTCAGTCTTCTTTCGAACGGCTGAGTCAACAGCATCGCGTATCCTGTGTTTTCGTGAATTAAACCGGGTATTCCCGGCGTATATCGAATGAACAGGATTGGCAATCGACACCATAAATCGCTGTTTGATATTATAGTAGTTCGTCAAACCATTTGAGACCGTTAACAATTGCAACAAGGACAAGAATTTTACCTAAAGCCGTTCCTTCCGCGATCCTGACCCGCTGCATCGACAGGATAACTACGTTAATCAGAGGATAAAATTAGTATACATTTTAGTGACGAGAACCTTAAGTTGACGCATGAATTTAGAAGATCGAGTGTCATACCGTTCGAGATCTTTACCACCTCCTGCGAGAGACGAAGGGCTATGTCAATAGCTTGAACCTATTCCAAGATTCCAAAAGTCGAGCCATGTATCCCAGGAGTAAATCGACTGATTGGTACTGGCCAGAGACACCTTGGTTCACGGGTTGGTTATTAAACTAGAGCGTCAAGCCGTTGTAGATCTATACCTGTTCGCACAGAATCAAACCTTTTACGAAGGCCTTACGTTCCTACAAGACCAACCCTCTGTAGGTGGTGCCTTGCTTAGTGTTCATGGAAACATATAAGTACACATTTTAAAACGGGCACCTTAATTTCATGTGTGAATTAGATGATCGAGGTTCAAACCATTGGAGATCGTTACCACCGTCGTTGCGTGTCCGACACCTAAGCGAACAGCATCAACTATCCCGTGATTCCGAGATTCATCGATGTACTCCGGGACTAAATGCCCCGTACAGCATTGGCAGTAGGCACCACAGTTCAAGGAATGAATAGCAAGGCAGACCGTCACACCGTTATAGAACGTTACCTATTCGTATAGAGTCAAACCTTTTGCCGAATGTCATACATTCCGAGAAAATAGCCTGCAGTAGCGAGAGAATGACTTCGTGGTAAGAGAAATACATTTGATTACAATTATAGCAGTAGGCAGAATTATTTCAGGTATGACGTAGAAAGAATGAGGGTCAAACCGTTCACAATCGTTAAATATTCCTTTGAGTGTCGAACTGTTGAGTCAATAGCTTCAGATTTCCCTGTGATTCAAAGAGTCAAGTCCTGTACCCGGGAGTAAATTCTCTGAGGAGTATTTGCTATAGACACCTTAATCCACGGTTTGCATATTAATGCCGACCGTCAAGCGGTTTGAGAGCGTTACCAATATGTTTTAAAGTGAAACGTTTTACCGAAGACCTTACCCCTTGAGAAACTAACGCTCAGTATCGAGAGTATGACTCCGTGATCAGAGAAAGATATTAGTATTCATTCCAGTGACGATCACCTTAACTTCATGTATGAATTAGACGGTCGAGAATTATCCGTTCGAGAACGTTACCCACCTTCTGCGAAAGACGAATATCTAAGTGAATAGCTTCACCTATCCTGGGATATCGAGAGTCAAACCAGGCATTCCGGAAGTAAATCCGCAGTACAGTGTTGGCATTAGAAACCCTACTTCCCACTATTAAAGTACAACTATAAAGTACAGAGTCACAAAGTTGTACAACGTTACCTATTGGTATAGGGTCTAACTCTTCACCGGAGTGCGTACCCTCCGAGAAGCTATCGTGCCGAATCGAAAGTACATCTTCCTGCTGAGAGATGCAAAATGGTAAAAACATTATTGACGGGCACCATAACATCATGTATGAACCAGCAGGTCGAGGTACAGTATATTTTGAGAACGTTAGCACCTTCGCTGAGAGCCGAACGGCTAAGCCAACATCCTCAATTACCCTGTGATTTCGAGAGTCAAACCAGGTATTCCGGGATTGAGTACGGGGGACAGTATTGGCAATAGACACCATAATTCACAAATTGTATACTGAATTAGAGCGTCCATCTATCTGGGATGGTTAGCAATTGGAATAAAGTCATACTTCTTGCCGAATACCTAACGCTCCCCATGGCTCAACCGTATATATCGAGAGTATAACGTTGTGTTCAGAGATACAAATAACGATACATATTAGTGAGGGGCGCCTTCATACCATGTATGAATAAGGAAATCAAACGTCAGAACGCTGGGGAACGTTACCAATTGGAATAGAGTCACACGCATTAACGAAGACCTTACACCCCGAAACACCTAGCCCAGTGTATCGAGAGTATAGCAGCGCGTTCAGAGAAAGGAGTTTGCACACATTTTCTTGCCGGTCACCTCAATTTCGTGTATAAAACAGAGGATCGAGTGTCAAACCATTTGCGAAAGTTAGCTCCTTATTTGAAGGTCGATCGCCTACGTCAATAGCTTCACCTATCCTATGATTCCGAGATTCATACCATGTATTCAGGGAATATATGTGCTCTACCGTATTGGCAAAAAACACAATATTCACGGCATGAAAAATAGAGACCCGATTCATACCATTGAAGAACATTACATATTGGTATGGTGTCAAACTATTTACCGAAGCTCTTACCTTCCGAGAACCCGACCCGCAGTTCCGAGAGTGTAACTTCGAGATCAGAGAAAGATATTGGTATACATTTTAGTCACGTGCACCTGAATTATCATTTATGAATAAATGCGTAGTGCCAAACCGTTTTAAGAACGTTTTCACCTTCTTTGATAGTCGAAATGGCTAAGTCAATAGCGTTCACCTATCCTGTGGTTCTGAGGAGGGGCACCAGGTATTTTAGAAATCAATCCGCTGTACAGAAAATGGCAATGGGCCATCTTATTTGCGCACTGCGTATATTATAGTAGAGCGACAAAACCCGTTTCTGAACATTACCGATAGATATAGGTTTCGATCTTGTTACAGAATGCCTTCCACCCTGAAATACTAAGCCGCTGCATCGGAACGAACTAGTATACAATTTAGGGACGACACCTTAAATTCATTTATTAATTAGAAGATCCAGTGCCAAACCGTTCGAGTATGCTGCCAACTCCTGTGACAGACGAACGGCTAAGTTAACAGCGTCACTTATCCTCTGATCCCGAGAGTCAAACCAGGTAATACGCGTCTAGACATGCTGTACATTATAGGCATTTGACACGCAATTTTGAGGTATGAATATTGAGGAACAGAGTCAAAGCGTTGTAAAACGTAACACATTGCCCAATAGTCCGACTTTTCAAAACAGGCCTTATTTCACGAGATAACCTCCTATATGGAAATTATATATTCGTGCTCAGAGAAGCAATTAGTATATATTTTAGTGTCGAACACGTTAATTTCATGTATGAATTAGAATATGAAGGGTCAAACCGATTGGCAGCCTTACGACCTTCCTTGAGAGCCGAGCGGCTAAGACAACAACTTCAATTATACTATAAATCCGAGAGCCAAACCAGGTATTCCGGGAGTAAATCTGGTGATAAGTATTGGCAATAGGACCCTTAATACCACGGTTTGAATATTAAGGTAGACTGTTAAACCGCTGTAGAACATTACCAATTGATATGAAGTCATTCGTTTTACCGAATGCCGTACATTCCGTGAAAATATCCCGCCGTATCGAGAGTATAACTTCGTATTGAGGGATGCAAATTAGTGTACATTTTAGTGACGGTCACGTTAACTTCATGTATGAATTAGAAGATAGAGTGTCAATCCGTTAGTGTATGTTCCCACCTTCTGTGAGAGACGAATAGCTTAGTTAACAGCTTCACCCATCCTGCGATTCCGACAGTCAAACCAGGTATTCTGGGAGTAAATCCGCTGACCACTATTGGAAACGACTTCTTATTTCTCGGTTTGAATATTAAAGTAGACCCTGAACCGATTGAGAACGTTAGGGCATTGGTATAAAGTCTAACCTTTTACCGAAGACCTTAGCCTCCCAGAACGTAGCTTGCTGTATCGAGAGTATAATTTCGAGTTCACAAGAACAAATTAGTACACTTTGTTGTGACGGGTACATTAATTTCATGTACAAATTAGATGATCGAGTTTCAAACCATTGGAGCACGTTTCCACCCTTCTTGGGATTCGCACGGCTGAGTCAGTAGCTTCACCAATCCTGTTTTCCCCGATAGTCAAACCTGGAATTCCTGGGGTCAATCCGCTGGACACTACTGGCAATGGAGATTTCAATTAACGGTTTGAATATTAATGTAGAGCGTGAGACAGTTTGAGGTCGTTACGTATTGGTATAAAGACAAAAGTTTTAGCGATGACCTTACCCACCTAGTACCTAACCCGCTGTATGGCGAGTATAATTTCGTGTTCAGAGACACAAATTAGTACACTTTTTAGTGACGGCCACCTTAATTCCATGTATGGATCAGAAGATCGAGGGATACACCGTTCAACACCGTTACTACCTTCATTGAGTGTCGGATAGCTGAGGTAATACCTTCAGCTATTCTGCCATGCCGAGAGTTAAACCAGTCATTGGGAGAGAATATCCGCTGAATTATATAGTGACACTGACAGGATTATTCACGGTTTGAACATTTAAGTAGAAAGACAAACTGTGGGAGATCATTAGCATCTAGTATAGAGTCACTCTTTTTTCCGAAGGCCTTACCTTTGGAGAACGTAACCCGCTCTATTGGGAGCATAACTTCGCGTTTAGTGAAACACATTATATTACATTTTATCGTCGGCACCTTCACGTCATGTATGAATTAGAGTATCGACCGTTCAACCGTTGGACATCGTCAACACCCCTCTTTAAGAAATCGAACTGTGAGGTCAACAGCTTCCTCCATCCTGTGATTCCGATAGTCAAATCAAGTATTCCGCGAGTGAGTCCGGGACTCAATAATGGAAATATACATCTCAATTCACGATATGAATATTAAAGTAGAGCGTCAGTCCGTTGGAGATCATAACCAATTGTTATAAAGTGATACTTCTTATCGAAAAACCATTCCGTCCTAGAACCGAACCCACAGTATCTAGTATCATGCTATGTACTCGCGGAAAGAATTTAGTATACCTTTAAGCAGACGCATATCATTTTCATGTATGAAAAGCAAAATCGAGGAGCAAACCACACGATAACGATCCCACCTTCTTTGAAAGTCGCACATCCAAGTCAAGAGCTTGACCAATGCTATGGTTGCGAGAGTCAGACAGCGTATTCTAGGAGTAAATGCGCGGAACGATATCGGCAATAGGCTCCGTAATTAACGGCATGAATATTAACGTTAAGGGTCAAGCCGACGGAGATAATTAGCTATTGGTATAAACTCATTATTTATACCTTATTTAAGTCCTTACTTGAAACCTATACCATACATTACGAGACTTAATAGGCCGATGCGATTATCTTGCTTCGCGTTCACAGGAACGAATTAGCAAACATTGTAGCAGTAGCACACCATATATTCATAAATGAATTAGAAGGTCGTGTGTCAAACCGTTCGAGAACGATACCACATTTTGTGAGTCGAACGGCTAAGCCAATAACTTCATATGTCTTATGACTCCTTCGTTTAAATTCATTCCATTTATCGGATACCATACTTTCCGAGATCCTATCCCTCTGCAGCGAGCGCATTGCTTATCGTTCACAGAAGCAAATTAGTAGGCATACTGGCAGAGAAGCACCACATTTTAAATAGTAAATATCGTAATCGAGAGACAAACAGTTCGGGTAATTTGCCACCTTGTTTGATACTAGAACGACTAAGTGAATAGCTTCACCTATCTTGTGATTTCGAGAGTCAAACCAGGTAATCCGGGAGTAAATCCGCTGAGGAGTATTGGCAATAGATACTTTAATTTGCGGAGTGAATATTAAAATAGAGCGTCATATCCTGTGAGAACGTTACCAATTGTTATAAGGTCAAACGTTTTACCGAAGGCCGTACCTTCCGCGAACTTCACCTGCTTCATCGATAGCATGACTAAGTGGTCAGAGGATCAAATTAGTAAACATTTTAGTGACGGGGCCATAATTTCATTTTGAATATAAAAACAGGGCGCCAAATCGTTTGAGAATCTTACGAATAAGAGTATGATCAAACCATATACCGAAGAACGTACCGTCCCAGAACATTAACCCCCCTTTATCGAGAGTACAATTTCGTGTTCAGTGGAACATATTAGTATACATTTTAGTGACGGGCACCTAAAATTCATAAATGAAATAGAAGATCGAGTGTCAAACCGTTCGGGAACGTAAACACCATCTTTGAGAGTGGCGCATCTAGGTCAATACCTTCAACTATCCTTCGATGCCGAGGTCTCCTTAATATTATGTATAAAACAGAAGATCGAGTGTCAAACAGTTCGAAAACCTTACCATCCACTTTGAATGTCGGACTGTTCAGCCAACAGCTTCACCTGTCTTGTGATTCGCAGTGTCAAACTAGGTTCGCCGGGAGTAAATTTCCAGTACCGTGTTGACAATATACACCTTAATCCACTGTTTGAATTATGAAGCAGACCGGCAATCCGTCGGAGGTCGTAACCAATTCGTATAAAGTTATTCTTTTAGTCGTATACCATACCTGCCGAGAATATAAATCCGCTTTAGGGTATGTCCAACTCGATGTTGGCGGAAACAAATTAGTGGACATTTCGGAAGACAGACACCGCATTTTCATGCCCGAATAGCAATACCGAAAGTCAAACCGTTCGAGAACGTTTCCACCTTCTTTGAGAATGGATCGTCTGAATCAATAGCCACGCCTGTCCTGTGATTCCGAGAACCAAGCCAGGTGTAGCCGGAGAAATCTGTTGATCAGTATGGTCTTTAGACACACTATATCACGGAATAAATAAGAAAGTAGAGAGTCGAACGGTAGAAGAACAATAAAAATTCGTATAAAGTCATTCTTTATACCGAATACCTTACCATCCGTGAACCTAACTTGGTGTAGCGAGTGCATTTCTTAATTTTCGCGGAAACAAACCAGTATTCATGCTAGCATGCGAGCACCACATTTTCATGTATAAATTTCAAAATGGTGAGTCAATCTGTCAGAATTCGATACCTCGTTCTTTGGGAATCGATCGGCTGCAAATAGCATCACCAATCCTGCGATTCCAAGCGTCAAACCAGGTATGCCGGGGGTAAATCCGCGGAACAGTTTTGGCTCTAGACACCTTAATTCACGGTTTTAATATTAAAGTAGAACGTCAATTCATTTAAGAATGTTACTAAATGGTATAAAGTTAAAAGTTTTACTGAAGACCTTAACCACCGAACATCTAATCCGCAGTTTCAAGAGTATAATATCGTGTGCAGAGGAGATGTGCACCTTAATTTCATGTATCAATTAGAAGCTTGAGGGCCAAACCGTTCGTGAACACTACAATCTTCTATGGGTGTCGAACGGCTAAGTCAATAGCTGCACATATCGTATGACTCCGAAAGATGAACCAGACATTCCGGGAGTAAATGCCGTGTACAGTATTGGCATTAGACATATCAATTCACGGTTTGAATATTAACGGAGGCCGTCAAGCCGTGGCAGAACATTAGCAATTCGTGTAAGGTCAATCTTCTTACAGAATGCCTTACCCCCCGAGCAAAATGACCCGCCTTATGGAGAGTATAACCCCGTGTTCAGTGGAACGATCTATTCTACATTTTAGTGAGGTGCACCTTAATTTCTAACATAAATTAGAAGAACGAGAGGAACAGTACCAACCTCCGTGAGAGTCGGGCGGCTATGTCAATAGCTTCACCCATCCTCTGATTCCGAGAGACATATCAGGTAGTACAGTAGTAAATCCGCTGAACTGTATTGGCAATAAACACCATAACTCACGTATGAACGCTAAAGTGGTTCGTCAAACCGTTTCAGAACGTTACAAATTGGTGTAAAGTCAAACATTTTATCAAAGAGCTCACCGTTTGAAGAACTAACTGGCTGTATCGAAAGTATAGCATCGCGTTCAGAGGGACGAAATAGTATACATTTTAGTAACGAGCACAATAGTTTCATTTATGAATTAGAAGACTGAGTGCCAAAGCGTTCGATAACGTTGCCACCTTCTGTGAGAGACGATCAGCTTAGTCAATATCTTCACCACACCTGTGATTCCGAGCGTCAAACCAGGTATGCCGGGTGTATATCCGCGGGAAAGGATTGGCAACAAACACCCTAGTTCCCGACATGAGTAATAAATTAGTGATAAACCGTTGTAGGAAGTCACTTATTGCTATAGAGTCAAACTCTTTGCCGTAGACCTTACTTTGCGAGAAACTATCACCCTGTATCGAGTGTATAAACTTCGTGTTGAGAGAAAGACATTAGTATACATTTCAATGACGGGCACCTTATTTACACATGCGATTGAAAAATCATGAGTTGAACATTTTGAGAACGTTGCCATCGTCTGTAAGTGTAGAACGGCTTAGTCAATAATTTCACATATCCTGTGATGCCGAAATTCAAACCTGGTATTCCGGGAATAAATTCCTTAAACTGTATCGGACCACACACCATATGTCACGGTTTGAATATGAAAATAGAGCGCCAATCCGTTTGGGATATTTAATAATTTGAATGAATTAATTCCTTTTACGGAATACCTTATCTTCGAGAAGCTAACCTGCTGTATCGAGGGTATAACATCGTGTTCAAGGATGCAAGTAAGTATACATTTGATGACGGCAAACACAAATTCATGTATGAATTAGAAGATCGATGGCTAAACCGTTCGTGAACGTTACCACCCTCTTTGAGATTCGAACGGGGAAGTCAATAGTGTCACATATCCCTGCGATACCGATAGTGAAGCCAGGTATTCTTGGAGTAAATCTGCTGAATTGTATTGCCAACAGACACCTTAAATCATGGTTTGAATATAAAAGTAGAACCGTCAAATCGTTTTAGAGCATTGCCAATTGGTATAAAGTCAAATACTTTAGCGTAGGCCTTACATTCGGCGATGCAAACTCGCCATTTCGAGGGCATAACTTAGTGTTCAAAGAAAGGAATTAGCCTTTATTTCAGTGACGGGCACGTTAACTTGATGTACGATTTTGAAGATCGAGGGTCAATCCTCTTGAGAACGTTACCACTTTTCTTTGGAGTCCACAAGTAAGTCCATAGCTTCACTTACTCCGTGAATCCGAGAGTCAAACTAGATATTCCAGGAGTATATCCGCTGAACCGTTTAGGCAACCGATGCGTCAATTCACGGTTCGGATATTAAAGTAGATCGTCAAACCGTTTGAGGGTGAAACCAATTGGTATAAAGCCCAACGTTTTACCGAAGACCTTACACGCCGAAGAAATAACACACGCCAACTAGAGTATTACTTCGTGTTTAGAGAATCCTTTTAGTTACGAATTATATTGATTCCAAACTTAATTGCAAGTATAAATTAGAAGGTGGAGGGTAAAGCAGTTGGAGATCGATACAACCTTCAGGGATATTCGAACGGCTAAATGAATTAGCTTCACATGTCCTGCGATTCCGACAGTCAAAGTTGGTATTATGGGAGAAAATCCGCTGAAGGTTATTGGCAATATGCACCTTCATTCACGGTGTGCAATTCTAAAATATAGGGTCAAACCATTTGAAACGTTACCACCCACTTCGAGAGTAGAACGGATGAGTCAATATCTTCACCTGAATAGTGATTCGGAGAGTCAAACCAGGTATACCTGGAGTATATCCGTTGAAGAATTTTGGCAATTTACATGTTAATTCACAGTTGAAATATTAAAGTAAGCGACGATGAGTTGTTGAGCGCTGCCAATTGGAATGAAGTCAATCAGTTTACCGATGGCCTTACATTCGGAGAAGCCAACCAGCGGTTTCGAGAGTATAACATCGTGTTCAGTGGGACAAATTAGTATACGTTTTAGCGACATACACGTTAATATCAAGTATGAGTTAGAATATCGAGGGTAAAGCGGTACGAGGCCGTTACTACCGTCTATGAGGTTCGAACATCTAAACCAATAGCTTCTTGATATCCTGAGTTTCCGACAATCACAGCAGGTATCCCTGGAATAAATCCGCCGATGGGTATTAGCAATAGACTCCTTGGACCACGGTTTTAGTATCAAAATACAGCGACCCACCGTTTGAGAACGTATCCAATGGCTAGATAATCAACCGTTTTACCGATGGCCGTACCCTCCGACAAACTA